>NC_061109.1:94825474-94842974 GCF_015104395.2 Macrobrachium nipponense | reverse complement strand
ATACCACTTTTATATAATCTTCAGACTTACAAATTTGAACATTTCTTTTTTCCAAAAATCTAAACAACTGCTGACTTACACAATGTGAGAATTATTGAACCTTTCATAGAAAGAGACTAAAATATAAACTACGGTATGTACAACATACTAATCTTGAAAAAAGTACCTCTGTTTTGATAAAATCCAACAGTTATGCAGTAAAAAGTGATTATGAAAGGTAAGTATTCTATGTGATTTTCTTAGCTGTAAAAGACTGAATTTGAGTTCACGGCAAAATCATAATTGTAGAGCACAACATTCAGTAAACTTATTTTTTTTATCTCATACATACCACCATCCATGGGACATCCTCCAAGACATCACCATCAAGGCGCTGTCTGTAGGCAGCTTCACATAAAACAAGACCAAATGTATCCATTGGATGAGGAAGTATCCAAGTTAGAGTGACATTGTGTGAACCATCAACAAGAGCTGTCAACCTTTCCACAGGATTTGGGAGTACTATGGATAAAAAAATACAACAAGTGTTCAGCAACATACAATATCAATTTTTAATATATTAAAGTACTGTTAATGTGAAATTATTATTGTCTAACAATATATGAGCCATGAAACTGAATACAATATTCTAATACAGAAGAAAATGTTAAAATTAATCTATTGAAAATTATCTAAGAAAAATAAGCTTCATGACCAATGAAAACTAAAATTGAATGATTAATCTTACATAAATTGGAAATCTCAAACATCTATTTATATTAGAATAAATTTTTTTTAAAGATTAAAACAAGTACAGCAAAATAAAAAGCATTATATATATATATATATAGTATATATTGATATATATATATATATATATATATATATATATATATATATATATATATATATATATATAATATATAGTATATATATATATATATATATATATATATATGTATATCTATATATATATATATATATATATATATATATATATATATGATACCACGTATAGATATAGATATAGATATATATGTATACACTATATATGTATAGAACATACACATAATAGGGATTATGAACATTGCCAGTTGATATAAAGTCATAATTCTTGTGTGAATAGTGTCAGAAAGCATACTGGGATAGAAATAGATGGATTTGTTCATAATCAATTGGAAAAGAAGAGGCTGCAAAAGAAAGTAAGTCTATTGAAGGTACATGCCGAAGAAAGTCTGATTGCCATATGAACTTATTCCACGTATACATTGGATTCATTCCTTCAAGTAACATTATTGTCACAGTACATTACATAGATCGATGAAGCTGCACTATGATTGGTACCATTAATGCATTCATTCTTTTAATTAAAATGTTTGTAAATTACATATAAATTTCATGAAACTTGCAGACTCGTCACAAACTTAACTTTGTTAGACAGAATAGTTTATAAGATGATAAATGTTTAAAATAAATCCAGTCTATCAACATACAAAAGTACTAGCCCCCTGCAGGGTCAAATGTATTTCAGCGTGTTTAGTACTAGCCACTGGTGGGTCAAATGTATTTCATTGTGTTTAGTACTAGCACCAGGGGAATCAAATGTCCCCGAGTGCATTTCAGTATCTGCCTGAAATATCCGGCACTTCATGAAATGCATGGTTTTGCTATCTGCCAGTAAAATACAAACACACACACACACACACACACACACACAAAAACATATACATATATAATATATTATATATATATATTATATATATATATATATTATATAATATATATATAGTATATATATATAAATATTCTTTTTAATTTATTCTTTTTTTAATCCTCTATAAATGCAAAAGGGGTCAGATATGATCGTTCTGCTACTCAGCTATTTCAAACGACTCTGGAATTCAGTCTGAAAAGTGATGCAATATGATAAAAGAAAAAAGGAAAAGCAAGATAATGTTAGTAAACTTAAATGGATTGAACAGTAAATACCAAGAAGAATTAAAAACCTGTATATTTAAACTTAAGGTAATACGAAATGAATTGTGTTGAAAGGGGAGTAAAATTTCTTGGGAGTAATCTTTGGTCAATGATAAAAAGGAGAGAAAGAGTGT
Organism: Macrobrachium nipponense; assembly: GCF_015104395.2. Taxonomy (NCBI): domain Eukaryota; kingdom Metazoa; phylum Arthropoda; class Malacostraca; order Decapoda; family Palaemonidae; genus Macrobrachium; species Macrobrachium nipponense. The sequence continues at coordinate 94,840,884 of NC_061109.1, read as the reverse complement.
GTGTAAGAACAGAGCCCTGATGAGCACCATTACACATAGGCTTTGGAGTTATTGCTTGTCAACAGCAACAGATATAATACAATTAAATAATGATCCAGAAATACACCAACAAAAGGAAAGAGTAAATATAGTCTAAAAGATTTTAAGAACAATAACAGATTCTAGAAGGTCCAGCAATGAGCATGACCAAACATCAGTGGAACAGGAAAGATCCCCAGTTTGTCTAGTCACTGATTATACAAAAGAAAACGATAAATAGAAGGTTTTGATAACATTTGAGGTTTGAATCAAGTTTCAGATACTAATCAAATAATATTCTTCATGTGGTAACATATCAATACTCTCCTGTTCAAACAATAAAAGAATTAAGTTATATCAAGTGTAGTATGTATGTGAACCTGACACCAACATTGTTTTCATCACCACTAATTAAGTATGCTTGAAATGATGCTTATGTGAGAAAAAATGTCTACATTTTCCCAGAGGCATTAGAATTTCCGCAACCTATAACTTTTAGGAAATCTAAATATATATAAAATGAGGACAAATACTATATACTACTTATATGTACACTCTCATTCTTGAATGCTAAAATTATTTGTATAAGAACTTAATGATCCGTATTAATTAAGAAATTACTTAGGAACATTCAGTTTTACAATATCTATTATGTCTACGCTGAATGTGACACCTGTTGTAAAAAGAAAAAGACTCGACAGATGATAATTCAGATACAAAGCATGCAAACAACAGCGTAAAAGGTAATAAATACATATATCAAAATAGAATCTACTAAAAATACAATTATCATTACATAAACTATTCAAAAACCCAAATTATGATTATTTTATATTTTTCCTTATGCTTCCTATTCTTTTTAATGCAATAATTGTCAAAAACAGCAGTACTATACATACGCATATCCATTAAAAAGAAAAGTATAATTTTTTATAAGGTAACAAGAATTTATATGTATAATTTTTTTAGACATTTACCTGTAATCATACAAAACTAAGAATCTTATGTTTACCGCTAACTTCTATGCTTTATTCTTACTACCTTATACATAACATTATTGTTTACAATTGCAAAGATAAAAAAAAAAACACATTAGATACTTGATTTCAAAGTGATAGCAATCACAGCATTCTATCATGTAAAACAAGTAAACTGTGTATATACTGGATACTATACCGAACAGTATGGAATCTGCAGTAATAGTGTATACATAATCTGTTAAAACAGCTTGAATATAATGGCTAGTGTACCTTTACAAAAGAGTGTAAACATGGTAAACAGGATAAATCATAATCTAACTACAATGAGTACTGATCACTTTTCAAAAAGTGAATATACAATGTCTAGCACTGATATCACGGTTCTGTTAGTGTTAGTCACATTGTTGGATGTGAAAACAGTGAACATATAATAGAAGATAACTGGACAGGCATGCTTTATGAAACCTACTTCCACTCATGACTAAATGGTTTCTAGGGCGCAACACCTCTAAATTACATTATAAGTTGAATTATTGAAAGGAAAATTGTCATATCAAAGCTCTTAAACCACACAAATGTTTTTATGTGATTTTAGTTCTTCCCAAGCACAACCATTGCAATGAAAAGCAACCCAGCACTAAAATATATCATTGTACCACACAATACTTCAAAATGGTATGGTACGTACTTCTTTTTAGATTTAATTCCGCAAAGCAAACTTGCTCTTAAGCTCCCAAAATCTTAACAGTCCTTCTCTGGCTGTCACAAACATTTTTTATAAACTTCAGCAGTTATGTTCTATTTTAGTTGTCACAGGTTCTCATTCTATACTTTCATGATAAAAAAAAATTTCTATGAGCAAATGAAGTGCTGCCTTATTCAGAATGCAAACTATCATATGTTCACTTCAGTATTGCTACTTTAGAATTCTGTGAATCAAGCCAAATATGTACTACAAAGCATTTAAAATCATTCAAAACAACTGTAATAGTTCACATATAAAGATCACTGTTCCATGAATGTCTTATTTTGTAATTATAGCATGGTAAAGATCCTATCCTGAGTCATTTTGTTATCTGTAATTAATTGAGTGGTCCTGGATAACACTAAGCATCCATTTTTTGTAGTGGGCCAGTCATTTCCAAGATGGAATATTCTTGAGATATATTGCAAAGGTATTTGATAACTGTTTTCAAGAACTTCTACTATGAAAGTAATGCTGGTTCTCCTGGTATGCAGCGTATGCTCTCTTATTGAGAGCTGCTGCAAGGAGAGGTGATTAACAGAAATTCAAAATAGAGAATTAAGGGTGAATCAGGTCTCGGCACAGTTGCAGTGGTGACATAATATGATTTAGCTAATTGACATCCAAATTTCATTGCAAAAATGGCAGGGACTGAAGACCCAAACCCACACACTCATGAATCATATGTGCAGTGTAAAGCTAACCAGTGCTTAGGGAGGGTACTCTAAATGTAAAAGTACTCATGTTGCAAAACATGTTATCTAATAACCTGGCCATCACCGACTTCCCTATTAAAATACCGGTATTTTTGGTTCCATGTTATGAAATACTACTAGCTCGATCTACACCAACAGGGAACAAATGAGAGGCTCAAACAGAGGGAGGTGAAAATGTCAAATGGAAAAGTATAGCTTCAGGAATATTAGCAGATTGTTTCATTACTGTCTTTCCTTACCATTATTATCTTCTGCCCATGTTCAGTTTATCATTTCTCTATCTCTTTCTATCTTCATTTTTGTCAAAAAAACTACTCTCTTTCCTTCAATCCTTGTGTCTTATAAACTACATTAGTTATTACAAAAGAAGAAGAAAAAGAAAAAAAGCTAGCAATGCACAAAGTACAACAACTCCTAAGAAAAACACCTAAGATAAGTTCTCTGCATCATTTATAACTAACAAAAAAGTGCAAATTCTTTATATTATTACTAAAAAAACTCCTGAGTATGTCCTTAAGACTGCCTGAGACATTTGGAAAAGGTTACCAGACAGCATTGGCGAATGTAATTTACAATAAGAACAGGCAAAATAATGTTCAACTTTTGTGACAGTGAAGAGAACGGACCATGTGATGGCAGCCTCACTCACCTACGTAATCAATATCAATATCTACCTCATATTTCAAGACTTGGTCTCATCTGCAACTACAAAATCATGGCAGTTGCAGAGCAGTGGCTTACACTTTCATATGGGCACCTTAGGAATAAGAGAATATATCTTTGGCTTTGAGCTAGCTAATTGAAAAAGTAAGTCAGTATCATGAAGGGGGTAAGTATGTTACATTTATTACATTACTGCTAACCAATGTAATTACCTGGGAACATTCTCCAGTGCCAATGAAATGTGATTGTTAATAGTCTAACCTATTCTTGTCATTGTTAGCCTTAATTTACCAGCTGTCTGATAGAAAAAAATGTTTTTTAGAATATATGACAAAGTACATATTCAGTAAGTCAGTTTTTGGTATAAGTCAGTCTGAACTGGGCTAAAAGTACAAGTCTTACTTGCACACAGAGAAAGAAATCATAAGAATTGGTCATTCATTCAGTTACTTAATAGTGTTAAATAGCTCTGCCAATTTTATTGTAATTTAATGAATTGCTTTGTTTTGTGCCATTATAGTACCATCTGCTAAACGTAACTAAGCCCTTCCAGTAGTATTTTCATCATGTTATAATTAGTAAAATGAAGTTTAAATATTTTATATAATTATGTTCATTGTTTTTACAATATACATAATTCATTCTTCATGTTTTGTGTTAAACAGAAAGGGGTTTATTGGTAATTAGTTTGAGGTCAGACTTTTCATTAAATAAAAAAAAGCTACAGCTCTGTATATGCAGAATTCTCATGCATTTGTTGTATATAATTCACATACCATGTTCTGAAAGATTACTGTGTAGTCACGGTACATAATCTTACTTTGGGCAGACTGCATAAAGAAAAATTAAATCTGAATTCAATATAACATATACATTGGCAGTATGCTATATTTCAACACATCAAGAATCTGAAAAAGTTAGATGAATTATCTGGTTCCAGTTTCTCTTTTATACATAACATTTAATACAAGGAGAGAAATGAAATATAACCACAGCAATTTATCAAAATTGACTAGCATAGTCCATCAAGAATGTAACTATGTGGCATACCCCAGTAACTAAAACATTTTCTGCTGAGTTATGGATTAGTGACTGAAGTACGTAGGGCATAATGCATATTTTGTTCAAGAACATGGTACGTAACTTCAAAATCAAAATATGGTAACTATGAAGACTTTCTACAGAGTACTACTGGTATAGGGGAAAAGAAGAGATACTACGAAATTAATAAGTGGTGAAGGAACTGGGTCATAAAAACACTGGCAAATACTAGTAAACTATCAGATTTAGATGGCATACATGCTGTACAACATTCTGAATTCTAAATCTATAAGCAAAGTATAATTACATTGTAGAAAAAGGAAAATTAACCAATCTGCATCTGTGGTTACTGTACATACAAAAGTGCATTACAATATACACGAAATACATGAATGGTTTCATTTTTTGCTACATAATACAGTTTCAATTACTCTCCACATTTAAAGAACAGTTGTACTAATACTTAAGGGTTAAAATTCCTTTTGTACATAATATAATAACTGAGGACTTTATACAATGATGCATAAGCTTACCTTTCACTAGCTTTACTAGGGGCACATTATTAATTAACATTCCAGCAGCTAATTTCAGTTAAAAAATAACAAAAAATATAATTTAACTCACCACTCTCTGGGATGTTGACTTTGTATTTGAATATGACACCATCCTCTTTAAGCTTATTTGTTGCATTAAAATGCAAGACGATTTCATCTTTTACATTAAGATCAAATAAGTTTTTGTCCCAGAAACACGATGTCTCGTAGTGAGTTTTACGAGGACATTCACTGTTGGAGAAAGGAACATCAATCAAGTTAGTTCCACACTGACACTTGATCATGAATAATCACCATGGGAAGAACAGATGGAAGCATGTGCAGAGATTAAAAAGAACTTGGTCTACCTTCCTTGTGCCTCTGTGTGTTTTCCAAGTTTTCTTTTTATTGTTAGCAAATGGATTGAAAATCACATTACTTATGTTGCTAGAATATGCCTATGCATAATCAAATCTAGGTAAAAAATTTGAGGAAACATGCATGATTATTTTTTTGTCATGATCATAAAATATTAAAATAATCATGGTATCACGCAAGCAATTCTTACTAATAAAATTGTGTTAAGGATAAAGATAGTCCAGAAATATCAGGAAAACATCAGAGGTAGACAATCTAAAAATCTGTGGAAATCATTGGAAACTTATATTACATTTTCTGAAGCGTTTGTTTTCTAGACTGTTTACTTACTACAGCACTCAGAGCCAGATTATCAGGTCCATCAGGGGTGATAACCCACAATCATGAAAAATAAGCATAGCTGCAAATTATACTATAAAATATCTCCATACGTACCTCATTAGCTATTTATGTTCATTACTATGTGCAGGTGCCCATGAACTGACTGAGCTGCCAAATTGAGCTGGGTAAATTTGACTTAATATAAGTGAAAAATAAGATGACATACACTGTATGATGATACAAATTTTGATCACAGTACAGTGTATCTCACGCTCTTTACCAAAGAGGGTAATGTGTCAACAAACCTTTTTCCCACTGACTGATATGGAAGTCTTGAGATTTATTTCCAAGAGCATTGCTGGAATAGACTGTAAAGTTATACCACTGCTGTAAGGAGTGATTACTATCCAAACTGAAAGAGGATTGCGGTCCATCATCCTTTATCCTTGCTATTCTTGCTCTAGTAGGAGGATACATCCAGTGACAACATTATTCACATAAAGCAATTACAATAATGGGTAACATAGCAAAGAGTTTCAGTCAGATCCTGACCTTTATAAAATATATCTATATAAAAATTTGAACTAAAAATATCCTGTAAGTGTTGGTTATGAGTTGAAACACCTATATAATGCCCTGGCATAAGCTGAAATTTTTACTTAAAATGACAATTTGTCTAAAATTGCATTTTTCCTAACTATACAAACCTGAGGTCCTTTTACAATAAGAAGGTACTAGCGGCAGCTGGATAGGTCGTAAGCTTTCGAACAATGGTTCGGTAGTTAATGCTTGTCCGACAGGCGCGCGCGCGCGACTGGGAGGTAAAAACAAATCACTTTTGCTTTTGGCCCAAGCAAAAACTGCAGAGGAGTGAGGGGTGGCATGAGGTGGGGCTATGTGTAAAGGACCCTCAGGGGTTTGTAGTTAGGAAAAAGCAACTTTTAGACAAATTGTCATTTTGTCCGACACGGCATACAAACCTTTCGGTCCTTTTACAATAGGGAAGACTCACTTCTTGGTGGGGAGGAATCTGAGTCTTTTGTGAACAGACTGGTGTTTTCGCCCAACCTTGGAAGCCTCCCTGGTCGTAAGAGCAGGGAGGGATCCAAGCCTCTGTCCGATGATCGGGGTGTGCACCGCAGGATCAATGGTCAGGACCTCTGGACCGAGTACTAAGAGAGAGGCAGCGTATCTCTTCGTACCAGCAATGTAAGAACTTGTTCCGTACAGGAGCAAATATAAAGTCATGGGTTTGACTCTTGTAGGCATCCACCCCTTCCCCCCCTTGTAGAAGGAAGTGGTGGAATATTCTGCTCCTATCCCTAGTGAAAGGGATAGGATGGGGTCTCTGTCATATAGCTCACCTGCATCTCGTCCTCATCCAGCGTAGTGACGACCGTGGCCCTCGCCCACAGGTAGAGGAGGAGGAAAAGATTGGGGAAGAGGGAGCAGTCACTCACTCATCACACATCCATCCACACAGTCCACACCAGGACTCGATGTGTTTCAGCCTGCGAGGGTCTGGGTTAGCTACACAACTTGTTGAGCAGCCACACGGGTCCTAAGGAAAAGGTATCCAAGGACCTGTGGGCAATATCCGAAGGTAGAAGGACGTAAAGGTAGTTGGTTAGACCAGAACCCCTGCCTTCAGGACCTGCGCCACGGAGAAGTTCTACGAAACGCCAACGAGGGGCCAAATACTTCTGACTTCGTGAGCTCTCGGACGGGACGTACGGATGTCGTCACTACCATCAGCCTCATACGCCCTCCTGATGACCTCACGCAGCCAGAATGAAAGAGTGTTCTTGGAAACTTCTTTCTTGGGGTGACCCCGGTGCTAACGAAGAGGCGTCGACACTCAGGCTGAGGTGTCGAGTTCTCTTCAGATAAGCGCCGTAGCGCCCTCACAGGACAAAGCAGCATCTCATCCGCATCATTAGCGGTGAAGCCAATATTGGGAGGGAATCGTGAATGACTCGAACTGTCGTCAGGGATCGACGGTTTCTGAGTCTTCGCAACGAAGTTCGGGGACGAAAATCGAGCGCACGGATCCCCATCCCTGGAGTGTCGTACATCATAGGAAAGACCATGAAAGTTTCCCCTACTCTCTTCGCCGAATGCAGGGCCAGCAAGAAGAGGGTCCTTGAGGGTCAGATCCCTGTCTGACGACTCTCGGAGTGACTCGAACCGGCGTTCGAGTCAAAGACTCCTAAGGACGAGAGTCACATCCCACGCGGGGGCCTGAGTTCCTGGGTGGGCAAGACCTTTCGAAGCTCCTCATAAGCAAGGAGATCTCGCAACGAGTTCGAGATGTCCAATCCCCTCAGTTTCAGGACGAGCGCCCAAGGCGGCTCTGTATCCTTTGACTGTGGGGACTGAGAGGAGCTTCTCTCGGGCGAAGAAAAACGAGGAAATCCGCTACCTGCTGAAGAGTGGCTGAGAGGAGATAGACCCCGTCTATGACACCAACCACAGAAGACGGCCCACTTCCCTGGTACACAGCTGCAGAGGACTGACGGACGTTTCCAGCCATCTCTGTTGCCTGCGCTACGAGAAAAGCCTCTCGTTCGCAAAGAGATGGTGGATAACAGCCAGCCGTGAAGACGTAGGGACTGGACTGCTCGGTGGTACCGCTCGACGGGTGGCTGGCGAGAAGGTTGTGCCAAGGGGGAATCTCTTCTCGGTTCTCTGCGAGAAGAGCCAGCAGGTCCGGATACAACCAAATGGCCTGTGCCATTTGGGAGCCACCAGGATCATCCTGAGATTCGGGTTTGACCAGTGCTCGACTGATCACCTTGCGAAATCAGGCTGAACGGGGGAAAAAGGCATAGACGAAGAGGTTGTCCCAGGGTGTTGAAAGACCGTCCTCTGCAGCTGCCCATGGGTCCGGCACGGCCGAGAAGAAACACCTGGAGCTTCCTGTTGTGCCGGTGGCGAACAGATCCACGACTGGTCGCCCCACAGGTCGAAGAGCCTTTCCGCCACGTCCTGGTGTAAGAGACCATTCGGTCCCTATCACCTGATCCACGACGGCTGAGCGTGTCTGCTACTACATTCCTCTTCCTTGGAAGTAGCGTGCCGACAGCTCTATTGATTGTGCCTCGGCCCACTCGTGCACCTGCCGAGTCAACTGGTACAACGGGAGAGACACTAGCCCCCTGTTTGTTGACGTAGGCCACCACCGTTGGTGTTGTCGCACATCAACACCACTGAGTGTCCATCAAGCGTCCTGGAACTCTTGGAGAGCGAGGAACGCTGCCTTGAGTTCCAGTACATTGATGTGAAGGTGCTTGTCGTTTCTCGTCCCACACTCCTCGAAGTCAGCAACTCCTCCAGGTGTGCGCCCCATCCCTCGTCGATGCGTCTGAGAACAGCTGCATGTCCTGGGGGGGAGTGCGCAGAGGCACTCCTCTTAAGAGGTCCTGTCGTCCAGCCACCAGGCTAGGTCCTGCCTCACCTCCTGTGTCAGTGACACTGGAAAGCTTGGGGGATCCGTCGCCTGTGACCAACTCTCCTTTAGTCTCCACTGAAGAGACCGCAGGTGAAGACGCCCGTGAGGGGGACTAACTTCTCGAGTGACGGACAGGTGTCCGATCACGACTTGCCATCGCTGAGCTACCTGTTCCTGCCGAGACAGGAACTGGTTGGTTGCTGCCTCCCTGAATCTGCTGATCCGCGAGTCTGCGGGGTAAGACTCGCCCTGCTACCGTGTCGATCAGCATACCCAGGTACTTCATCCTCTGCTTGGGCTCGAGATCGGACTTTTCGAAGTTCACAACGATCCCCAGATCGCGACAGAACTCGAGCAGCCGATCCCTGTCCTGTAGCAACTGCGAGCGGGAGCTCGCCAGGACTAACCAATCGTCGAGATACCTCATCAGACGTATCCCGTGCGAATGGGCCCAAGCAGACACCAGAGTGAACACTCGCGTGAACACCTGTGGGGCGGTTGAGAGACCGAAAGCAAAGTGCCCTGAACTGGTACACCGTCCGTCGAGGATGAAGCGGAGGTACTTTCTGGAGGACTGATGAATGGGTATTTGGAAATACGCATCCTTCAAGTCCACTGAAAGCATGAAATCGTTCTCCCTGATGGAGTCGAGCACTGAACGTGCCGTCTCCATCGTGAACCGGGTCTGGCGAACAACGGAAAAAACGGTTCAGAGGAAGAGAGATCTATCACCGGGCGCCAGCCTCCCGTAGACTTTTCCACCAAGGGAAGAGCGCTGTAAAGCCCGGTGACAGATCAGTGACGATTCTACAGCTCTCTTGGCTCAGCATGGTCTTGATCTCCTGTCTCAATTGCTACGTCCTTCGATGACCCTTAACCGTACGACTGCTGTTGGACCGGGTTGGAGGTGAGGGGTGGCCGAGATTCGAAGGGTAATAGATATCCTCCGAAGGACATCTACAAATCCAGGTTCTCGCGCCCGTAGTGCTGCCAAGTTGCCCAATGGCTGGCCAGGCACCCCCCCACTTCCGGCAGCAGGTGAGGGGGAACGCGTCCCTAGTGTTTCCCCACCCCCCTTTCTTCGACTTCTTCCCAGAGGCCGCCACGGGAGGAGGAGGGCTGGGAGGAGGGCTGGTTACTCCTCCCCTTGGTAGAAGTCCGAAGAAGAGAGTCTTTCCCCGGGGCTTCGACGCAGCTACCGTCTTAGCCACCGAGGAAGCGCTAGCCGAGCTCTTAGACTTGGCCGCAGTCCGAGGCCTGCCCAAGGAAGCCTTCGAGACTGCCTGGTGAACCAGACGTCACTGTCGTCAGTGCGCCGTCTGTCCACCCGCAGCGTCCACCATCTCTCCTGGGAAGAGAGACGTGGGAACTCCGTAAAAGCTCCGTTGCGAAGTCCCAACGCCGCTTCACGCCCCTAGGCCGCCCTGGAAACCCGAGTAAGGACAGCGTCCCTTCTGTCGGAGAACCAGTGGCCCACAGGTTCACCGTCTGGTGGGCAAGGAAGGAGATGGCTCTTCCTCCAGACCTGGCAAAGTCTCCTGAAGGCCAAAGTCATCTTCGGGAGAAATTCCCCCAGGAGTTGGCTGCGACCTTAGATACTGTGAGGGACACAGATCTAGCCAGGAGACGGCCTGGAAAAGCTGCCATGGCGGTAGATTCCAGGCCGAGTGCCTCTTGCTGCGAGAACCACAGGTTCTCGGACAGGAGCTGCTGCAGAGACAACCCGGAGTCAGCCTGGCTAACTCCGGGATTCACCTGTTTGGGGCGGCAATCGTTGGGTCTTCAGATGGCACGTTGTTAAAAAACGCCCGCTGTCGCAGCAGAGGAGGTGGAAGCAGCTTGCTCGACCTGCCAGACTTGAGCGAACCGTCTTGTCCCGGAGACAAGTGATTCAACCTGGTCCAGCACGAGGTCCGCAAGATCAGAACGCGCAAACCCCACCGTCGGGTCTGGGTTCCCTCTCGGGCCCCAGAACGGACTCGAGCCGGGGACGTGGGCTGGATGGTGGGAGCGGCGATTTCCTTCCGCCGCGAGGTCGTTTGTGGCTGACGAATCAGCGCAATAACCTCGCAAAGTTCCTCTGGATCTCAGGAGTGACTGCGTCCTGCGGAGTCGGACCATCCAGGCCCTCAAACAGGAGCATTTCCCGAGACCCATCCTCCTCAAGGGGAGGAACAGCACAGACCCCTCTCGTCTCCTCCAACCACCTGTGCGTACGACTGGCTGGTCCTTGAGAACCGTGCCTGGTAGTAGACGACGTGGTGGGATCCTGAGGGGCGCACCCCTCACGATCACTCCCTCAATACCTCGCCACCCTCCTGGGTGTAACCCGAGGAGGTTGGAAGGTATGGGGAGAGGCAGACCTGACGCTCCCTCCTCGCTCGCTGGCAGAACCAGTGGGCTTGGAGAATACTGCAGGGCGATCGCTCCAACCCTGCGGTGGGGCGATCGAAGTGCAGACTACTCGAGCCGTCTCGCTGTGGAGAACGGCTGGACCCGAGAACAGCGGCCCCGGCCTCGTGTGTCAGAGGAGCTGGTGCTGGTCGCCGTACCCGATCGCTCTATGTGAGAGTGACGGTCAGCGACCGGCGAGCTCCACTGTCACGGTGGAGATCGGTGCGTATCCTCACGGTGGGCGTCAGTTCGCTGGTACCAAGCCGTGGCTGGAGCCGGCGAACGGGGGAACGGGGGGCCTCTTCCCAGCCTCAGCCCGTGGCCGGTCATGGACCGTCACGGTCCGCCCAGGGTAGGCCAGCTGCTCGTCGCGAGAGCGAGAGCTGGTTGGTGAGAGTCGCGTGAGCGGCTGTCACCAGTCTTCCGCTCCGTGCCGTGAACCTGATGCTGAGCGGACTCAGAGGTCTGTTCTTGGCTGTACGGCCGCTGTTAGGCGACCGTCCAACTCGGTACCTCTCGCGAACGAGAGCCGAGACGGGTCCCTGCTGCCGTGGCCGAACCACTGACAGCAGGTGGAGGAGGAGTGCCGGTGTTAGCCGGACACCCTCTGGTCCCCGTAGTCTTCTTCCTTGCGGAAGAAGAGACGGGTCCTGCCACCCCCGAAGGAGCAGGGTGACCAGCAGGAAGAACCCCCGTCTCACCAGAGGCGAGACGGGCCCTTAGAAGTTCCCGAAGGAGACTTCTTTAGGGGGGGGGAGGCGACCTTCTTCTTCTTCGGCGGGGGAGCCTTAGAAGAGAAGGGGAAAGAGGCGGCAGACGACGACGATGACGAAGAAGACGATGAAGACGACGACGACACCTTCCCTCCTCTTCTTCTTCTTCTTTCGTCAACCTCCTCAGGACCGACGTCAGATCTGTCATCCAGAGCGGAGCACAACAGGGCCCGGACGCACCTGTCCGAACAGATCAGCATCGGGAGCAGCGGCGCCGGGAAACAGGAACAACGTCAGCAGGTGCAGGCATCACAGGAACGGCAGTAGAGACAGCAGGAGCAGTACAGGAACGGCAGCAGTGGTCAACGTCACGTCGTGACAGGCAGCTGGGCAGGTACGCAGGTACGGCAGGCTGTGTAGGCGGTCCAGATGGGCGGGACCAGCGGCAACAGCACATCCTAGGTACCGGTGGGGGTAGGTCCAGCACGAGCTCTTCGGGCACACGAAGCTCCGGTCGCGGCAGCACGGCTAAACCAGGTGGCGGCATCACACTCCCCCGAGGTACGGCGACTGGCCCCTCGCACCGATGTAGTAGGTGTTACAAGAGACCGCGTGCGGGGTGTACACCCAGGTGAGGAGGTGAAGCGTAGCCGGGTGTTGTAAGGGTCGTGGTGGTGGTCGTAACCGTCGCATGGGTGACGCCACGAGCCAGCGAGATGGTAGAGCAGCCCCCTGGACACTCGGCACGCCCCTGCAGCCCCAACGATGCCCACACCTGTCCGAGGTCAATCCTTCGCGGCAACTGCACCTGAGGAGGCAAAAGTCGGGTGATTAGGGGGATCCTCTACCCGTTCGCGCGAAGACGAACGGATAGAGGACCCAGAGTACAACTCGACGTCAGGGTATCTAGCGCCTCCTCCACACTCCGACAAGTCCAGGAGAGGAGAAGGACCTAGAAACCCCCCCCCCGAAGGGGAAAGGCGCGAGACGTGGAAGTTGACTTGCTGGGCGGCAGGAAAGAAGACGAAGTGTTCCGTCACCCAAAGGAGTCGCGGGAGAGCTTTCCGACGAATCCTTTGCAGGCCTTCGCTTCTTCCTGCCCTCATACAAAGTCCACTGCGCCTCTGACCAATTATGAAAAAACCCTTCACATGGCTCGGCTCGGGTGCATTCGCGCCCCCACGACAACGGAGCGCACAAAAATATGAGGGTCTATCTCCGGGGAAAGAGCGAACTTCCCGCATTTACGCCCTTCGGTACCGGGCATAGTCTCCGGGGTAGCGAGCGAGATGATTCCATCATTAACCAATAAAAAAGTTCAAAAATAATATGAAAAGAGAGAAATGATTGTACTTACAATGAATTCTTTCAGACACAAACACAACCATATACTCAAGAAAGCAAACGACGAGAAGCGGGCAGAGAGCGTCGAACACACACGTCCACTCGCTGTGGAGGCCCGAAAGCAAAAGTGATTTGTTTACCTCCCAGTCGCGCGCGCGCGCCTGTCGGGACAAGCAGTTAACTACCGAACCCCTGTTCGAAATGCTTACGACCTATCCAGCTGCCGCTAGTACCTTCCTATTGTAAAAGGACTGAAGGTTTGTATGCCGTGTCGGAACAAATAGTTGTTTTTATGTTAGCCTACTATGAAATATCTAACAGAATATTAAAACTACCTTACTTGCTATCTTAATGAAATTTCAATTCTAGAAATAAGATGAAACTACATCAAAGGAAAGTCTGATTTTCTCATTTCTTACTAACAATAAGTTGAATAAAAAGTCTAAATTAAAGCTTTATAATCATTTGATGGCCAACCATTAGTCAGATGAAAGATGAAGTAAAATTATTATAAAAATAAATAAAATTTCCTCTTCATGTATATTCTAGTCCATAATCAATTGCCAACAAAATTTTATGACCCTATGGTATTCAATCATCAGTCTGCTGATAAAAAAATAATCTTTTTTATTTCAGGTAGTATATTCATACTCCATTATCATTCACATCAAATTTTGGAAATTGGTTATCCAAAATCTATTGTTTATCCTTTAATAGTATAAATCTTCCAGTACCTCACTCAACAAATTAATAATGTAGTACAGGCACTGCAAATATCATGTTATTCCAAATCACTGCAAATATTATGTTATTCATTTGGATGTTGAGTATGTACATGATTTAAAAAGGTATATTTCACTGACAAACCTTGCAATATAAATCTTAAAGCAAACTTTTTCTACAAAAAATACTAATAGTATATAACAATACATTTTATATGCCTGGATAGATACTAAAAGCTGTCCAGTACCTTGTGATAATTACAAACACTTTCTAATTTCACCACCCATAACCTGTCAGATGTAATATAACTGGACTACTTAAAACAGCAAGACTTAAAAATAGTACGCAATATAAATGAATTGATGATGATAGTATTAGTAGTAATATTATGGTGGTAGTAACTTTACTTATGATTAATAAAATACTGTCACTAAATTGCTGCTATTACAATCATGACTAATACTTTACCTTCCCATTTTACTTCAACTCTTTTCATTCAACTTGGCATAGAAAAATGCTGATGTATTGTAAAATATGACAGAGTAATCAATAATTCAGCTTTTATGAATTACACTGGAATCTAAAGCATTCTGTGGAGAAATCTTTGCCTCTATATAATTAACTGTAATAAAATTAAAGAGGCTTGAAAAAAATAAATTGTATATCTATTCAGTTTATGTAACAGGAAAATTGGAACGTTTTACGTTATAAAAAACAAATGCTTTACTTAATTTCGTTAAGTAAAAGGAGAAAATAAAATTGTGCATTTCAAAAACAAATACATACAAGCAATGGTAATTAGGCAAGTTTTCAAAAGGACCAAAGGCAGTCTTGCTTCTCCCATTCTTAGAACACTTAGACTTTTTGGTAAGACAAACCACTCCAATTGGTTAATATAACTTTTTACCCAGTTTTATGTACACATCAATCATATATGGGCCATATTACGAGATGTCTCTATTCTATGAAAACTCATTAAGGGCTACCTGTTTATTAGATAAATGCAATTAAACTGAACCACCTAAAAGATCTTTCATAATACTAACACTCGCCTCGAAAACATTGATAGAATGAATAATAGTGAAATCAAACTAAAAAACTATTTTCTTTTAATAATAGCCCTAAGGATTCAACAGACCTGGAGCCACTGAATTTTTCCCCATATTTATTACTCTTAGTTACCATAGCATTTAAATATGGATAACCTAACTTGTTCAACAAATCAAAGCTAATTCAAAGCATGTAAAAAGCATTTATACATGGGACAAACTCATGACTGCATACAGTATAGTATTAATTTGATCAAATAAGGTAGAAAAAGCAGCAGTTTCTACAGCATAACAAAGGTAAACCTGTATGTACTCATATTTGTGTCCATTACGTAAGCATG
>NC_061109.1:94802974-94820474 GCF_015104395.2 Macrobrachium nipponense | reverse complement strand
ATGCCTATTTCTAGTGTTAGGCTTTGATATACGTATTATTCTGCCTCAACTATTACCCCGAAAAATGTTTAGTCAGTATGTTGTTACAAACCAAAAATCTTACATATTAATAATTTGACATATATTCTCTCTCTCTCTCTCTCTCTCTCTCTCTCTCTCTCTCTCTCTCTCTCTCTCTCTCTCTCTCTCTCTCTCTCTCTCTCTCTCTGAAATGTTCTATTTTTCTATAACTGCATTTCTCTCTATCACTTTATGCTCTCCATGTTTTTAGCTTTTTCGCATTTGATACAGAATAACTGCATCTGCCACTGAACAATTAACCAATGTCTTAAAACATACTAGGGAACTCTCCTCTTGGCAGGGCTACCTAAGAGAGTTTGAAAAAAAAATAATAAGAGGAAAGGTCCTGTCCCTGCTGAATGGATTTTATTCTGCTAGACTGAGTTAGTTTTTAATATTTTTGCAGGAAAGGGATAATTCTAGAGGTGATTAAGCTGTAAAATTCCTTTAAAATATGTTTGCAGATGCATCATGATTTCTAGCACAATTGTGGTTAGCTTTCTGAGATAGACGTGTCTTATCAGTTAGAAGGGAAGAAATACACTGTGATCCAGTTCAGCCCCAAAATGAATCAGAGTATCGGTCCTTTAGCTAGCAAGATAATGGAAAGAAGAGCCATGAACTAGATGTTGAGTGCAATTATAGACCCAGAGAATGATTTATTCAAACCTTATACTACTGCACCTTGATTCACGAATTTTTGCTTTTCAAAACCTACAAAGACCTTTGCATAATTAAACAAAGGATTTCGTACAAGACTTTTATATCCTCGCAGAAAGTCATGGAGTTGTTGAGATCTCTACCTCTCTCTCTCTCCTACTAAATAGATCTTCCAAACAATCCAATGTAGTCTCACTGATTTCGTGTATTTTTGGCTTTAAAAGTATGCAGCTGTTATTGTAATACTTCACACTGAGGCTATTTGCCCTCCTATGACATGGTATTCAGAGATGTACTGGCCATTCCTTACCATCAATAATTTCTTTAATTATACTGTCTTGAGGCAGTAACAGTTCTGCAGTAACTGACGAAGCCCTAAACAGAGTATATTAGGTCAATGAAATGTGAGAATTCTAGCAATCTTTGGGAACCTTGTCTGTAAAGAATGAATATCTTAAGGCAAATGTACCCTCTCTTCCTAGAGAGTAAAATGAATTGCTCCTCACTTAATGTTATCCGCATCACAAATATAACACTGAGGCAAAAGGATTTGCTGTTCCTGAGAGGGAAAATGGGTTTAGATGTCATACTTTGCTTCTTCTGGAGTTATCCCAAGTGTGAAGTACCAGTAAGCTGTAACCTTAGCTCTTTTTACCAGGACGCAGCAGCTCCTTTTACCTTTGGTAAAATGCCAAGGACCTCTCACTACTTTTTGATGGTGGTTTCTTCGTCAGGATATGACAATATAAGATGCAAATCAGTTAGAGCAATAAAAAATTAGATATTTTCCATGAAAACAACTGTCTGGTTGTTTTGTGATTTGATTGTGACCCCAATATGAATAAAACTATATACTTCTTTCAGCTTCCTTGGCAGAGGTAATGAACCTCAAATACCATCATGGAGTGTTAATAAAAGAGATAAAGGGGATAGCAGAGGACTGATACACCTTGGTCAGAAGAAAAGCTCTACACGTGCATACACAACACAAATCAAGAAGAGCTAGGTGGGAGGATGGCATTTTTTGAGGAAAGTTTATCTCTCACATAACCATTTTTCTGGTAATTTCAAACTGATTACAAAAGTTGGTCCTGTAATCCAGACAGACAAAAAGGGCATAGAAAAGTAAAAGGTCTGATTTATGGATTGACTTGAGGAAATTGCAAAAGATAATTTTTCAATAGCTTTTGCCAAAGATGCACAGTAATATTATTTTTCCCAAAATTGTCAGGAAGGAATTATAAGTCTGTAATCCATCGGTTCATAAACTGCTTCACAATAATAAATTAAATTTGAGTGCCTATTTTCTTAGAAAACTTGGAAACGTAAATGGCAAAAATTAGGCCTTTGCTGAGAGTGTAAAAAAAAAAGGAAACCTTTCTTTGGATTTCTATTTCCAGGTACTCTATCAAGCAAAAGGGGAAAATATGGTTGTCAGTTATATATGATAGCGAGACGAACGCATAAAAATAAACTGTACATACGGACTACAAACGTCTCATCCAAACACAGAAAACTAACTGATACTAAAGGAATGATTATGTCAAGCAATACAAGGCAATTTTTATATCATCACTAGCAACTGATGCATGATTCCGTGCACACTTTTTAGAGACATTCACGTCCATGTTAAAAATCTCTGCAATATTACTTCTCAGTTTTAGAACTTTAGATTATGCCGGATGATAAAATTTCGAACATTCCTGTTACCTTAGACCTCATTCACAAAGTAACAGTCCGTCAAAAATATCTGGAACTCCTGAGCCTTACTTTGTATTATCCTTATGATTAAAAGGTAGCATTTATCATTCCATGTTTTTCAACTGCTTGCTTAGCATTAAAGCACGTGAGTGGCGAACAGTGGTTTATAACGGTGATTAACCTCCTTTTTTCAGGTATGAGGAGTAAAATCTTAAAAAAACGTAAACACTTCGTTAATGGAATATCATTTCATGAAGGGAACACCACCTGAAGGATTTTGCCCCAAAGTTCACTGTGGTAAAACTGCTAGGATGAAAAAGTTGGAGTTCGGTAAATGTCTACATTAAAAGCAACTACATAATATCAACTAGATATCTATCATCTACAAAACTATACAAAGTACCACTAACACAACACAAAACTAAAAGCAACAGCCTCTCATATTTCTGCTATAAACATATTAATAAATTAGGATTTCAGTGTAAAAAATATGATATGAAAAAGTGAGTTCACTTTACAAGCTGCAGCTAAATCAACAAGAATATGGAACTTTCCAGTTGTAAGAGGAATGGGCAATCACTGATATGAATGCAGAGAAAGCTAAATCAAAATAACTAGTGCCATAAATCATCATGAAAAAGTACTGTACAAGTAAGCTGTATTTAAACTGTACATAATTTTAGTGAATTTTATATAGACACACAAGTAAAACATTGAAAATAGTATATACAACACATACAAAAGGGTTAAAGTAAGAGACACCAAAACTATGCCTTGAAATAGCGGTGTTCATAAAAGTGGTTAATCCATAAAACACAGTTCTAGTCAACACTCCTGGGAAAAGAGAATATGAAATACCCTCCTTTTTTTAGCATCGCGTTAGCATAAGCGTACCTTTGCTCTCTGAAGCCTGGGATAACGTACGTGACAGAATACAGCACTTTCACGGGATTGTCAGGAACCGTCCAGGTACAATTGAGGTTGCTCCAGTTTTTGGACAGGCAAGTGAAGTTCTGCACATTTTCAGGAGGGTCTGAAAAGGTTAAAATATTTTCTCACTGGTGCAAATGAATTCCCAATTTATCAGGTCCTTGGGCATAGAAACAACTATACAGCTTCTGGCAAAAAAAAAAAAAATTAAGAACTGAAGGATATCCCACCATAAAAAACAAACATTTGGTGACAAAAGCTTTCAACTTACATCCAACTTTGACGATTCTTGAACAAAGGTGATACTTCTCTCTCAGAGCGCACCATAAATCGTAGCTCTTAGGTTCTTCCGTCTTCACATTTATTTTGATGGCTGACGCATTGACAACCTAAAGGAAAACCAATCTCAGTACTTTGTAAATAATAATCAAAGGCTCATTTGAAATGATATTTCAAGAGTATGGTCATTTCTTAATCCTTCACAGGAATACATAAAAAACAATTCAAGTACAGAAACATTAACATTATGACAATATTTAAAATCAAAATCACATCGATTTAAGCTTGATGCGAGCAAAGCAACTGTAAATACGAATAAGTTTACAGATGATAATCAAAGAACAGTAGATGAGCTACTCTACAAGAGGACAAGTAAACTGCCTTCAGCCAACGAGGTATCTTGACAAATGTTACATCAGAATACAAATTCTATTTAGATATATAAATATCTAAAAAATCACGGTTGGTTATTAATGAAGACAGATTATCAGAAAACAAGCAAATTCTTGAAAATGAAATGAAATGGAGGAAACTCTCTTACGGCAGTTTCAGTTTTAGAAATAATTATGAACAGCTACTCAAACTCTCTCAGAATCTTGGTTTATATGTTACCGGAAATACTTGAACTTTTCCTCGCATTTCTAGATTTCTCCACGATCTTTCGGAAGCACACAAAACTAGGCCAACAAAGCGATTTTCCCATAAATAAACCTTGCGTTCTGTGGAACAACAATTTTCACATCAAAGTTAAGTTGCTTTCTATGGGGAAAGCAACTTTCGCGTTAATGTGCATCGCACACAAAATAGGGACATTTATGGGCTTCGTGAAGAAGGGGCACCTATTCGAAACATTCACTAAAATGTTTGAAATAGAAAGCTGACATATTTACCAACCTGTGAGAAAGCACTCGAAAGAACCATTAATATTGAATATGGAAGAGGTAGTTATTAATCAGTTCCTCCTGAAATATCATTTTCCTTCTCCAAATAATGTTTCTGCATTCATTATATTAATATTATTATAAATGGAACAAGGCATAACGCATGCCAATAAATGTTTGATTACACCATGATTACAGTAATTCAGGAAAAGCAATTCGCAGAGTATATAAAGTTGTTTCTTCAGGACGGGGGTTTCTCTTCTTCGATTTACTTCAAAATTCTTTTTGGAGTACAAATGAAAAAAAGCAATATTCAAATTAATGTAACATTTTCTAAAATCAATGTTTGAGAGAGAGAGAGAGAGAGAGAGAGAGAGAGAGAGAGAGAGAGAGAGAGAGAGAGAGAGAGAGAGAGAGAGAGAGTAATTTGACCTTTACTATAAACAAGCGGGACAGGTAACATAGCAATTCGAATTGACGAAACAACTCACAAAGCAAATAAACTTGAGAAAACCGTAATTTAAGCAAATTGCACCTAAAGAAAAACTTCCTGTCTATTTGTTACAAGTGCAGAAATTAAAAAGGTTTGCAAGGTGTAACAGGAGGAAAACCTCGCAGTTGCACTTGGAATCAATTGTGAGGAGAGGGTGGTAAGTCAGATGAAAGAAAGAAGAAAGAGAATATGAAAGGGGGTACCATAAAAGGGATTGCAGCTAGGGGTCGAAGGGAGGCTGTAAAGAACGTTAAGTAATGTCTACAGTGCAGCGTATGAGGTGCACTGACGACGCTATCCCCCCCCCCCCCCCCCCCCCCCCCCCCCCCACCCCCTAGGGGATGGACTTAAATATCACCAAACTAAATGTCACCCTTACCTGATGAGGAAACCTGTTGAACTTGTCACCGCTTCTGTAGCCAAAGGAAACATCGGAAGCGTTGACGTAATCCGAGTCGAAGAGGCAGTAGGCTTCGTAGGAGTCTCCAACTTGCCTGATGATGTCGCCAGTCGGCTCTATGGCTGAAAGAGCGAGATTTCCTGTCATTAGCTTCAGTACAGATCAAATCTTCTTTTGTTAATTCAACAGTATCAGCAGAGACCTTATGCTTTTGAAGATACCACAACATTTTCATGACAAAGAAGCGCAAGCGGACACAACCTTGTTATCCTTCAGCCAGTTGGATATATCCAGATTAAGTTTTAGAACACAAAAGTTAAATGCAGCCAGGTTTAGTCAGAACATTAACATATAAATCCAAACAATTTTTTTTTGTAAGTAGTTTTAAAATACATGTCGTCTCTTATCAAATCTTAATCATAACAAAAATTTAATTACTTCCACACAATGCATGGCCAACAGAACGTATCGTCTTCATTATTTTGACCCATTGAATGCAATTATTAAATGTCACAAACGAAATAGGTAAGTCTGATCATAGCATCGAAAATCTTAACGTCTAATAAATAGTCAGTGCGCAAGAGTAGAGTCGACATGCTGGAGTGTTTACAACATCCCGAAGTATGACTGCCGTAAGAATTTCTAGCTTCTGCAAAGCACTGAAATCTTATATGTATGTGGCTACTTGTACCAGCCTTTTAAGGTCAAATTCTCTCTCTACAACGTTGTTTTGATCACTAAAAAAGAATGACCTTGCAAGGAACAGTCCTCACCATCAACTCTAATAACTGCAACAGCTTTACGATATTGGGGCAACAACCAGAGTGTACTTCAGGCAACTACCCTTGA
Organism: Macrobrachium nipponense; assembly: GCF_015104395.2. Taxonomy (NCBI): domain Eukaryota; kingdom Metazoa; phylum Arthropoda; class Malacostraca; order Decapoda; family Palaemonidae; genus Macrobrachium; species Macrobrachium nipponense. The sequence continues at coordinate 94,814,221 of NC_061109.1, read as the reverse complement.
AATCATTCCAGGAGTACAATTTGTCAGGAATAATATATCGGATATGAAGCGTAACACAACGAATACGGAAAAAAAAAATCCTTAACTATAAAACTAAAAAAAAAAAAAAAAAAAACACATGGGGAATGAAAAAGTCACGCTAACACTCGTCCAACAAATAAAATATTAATCAATATAAGAAAAATAAAATATTAATCAATATAAGAAAATCTCCTTCAAGACAAACACACAAAAAGGGTCAAAAATCGTCCCTTTGGGCCGTTCGAGACGAAGAGGCATACATTTGATCTACTAATCTAATTAAATGGCGTCGCATTATCTACGGTCATCGTGGGAGAGCGACAAAACATTCCCTTCTTATCTCGTTTTCGTTATTCAAATTCTCCAGCTCTAATTTCTAAAGTATTTTAACATTATTAGGAACTTGCAAAACACCAAGAGGAAATTCTGTTGTGTTTTGATGTACGTAGGATGCGGTAAATCTAAGAAGGGGGAAAAAAAGCACGACATTGGTGTTAGCTTTACATCGAAAATACTACGACCAAATAGATCCAACGTTGGACTCAAAACATAACTAAACCGATTACTCATGCTTACGTTTTGTTGTAAGGAGTTTTAAATTTACAGTTAAAAGCAGTTTCCTTTGCATTTGTATGCATTTTTTTCATTTAGTGATAAAGTGTAAAAAGACTAATTAATATTACTCTTTTTATAATATAATTTCAAAGGCCCAACCTACAACCTTGGGAATAATCAGATGCAAAATATCATTATGAGCCAAAAATTTTACTTATCAATAAATTGATTTGATATTGAGCAATTAATGAAAATATTACGCCCTTTCACAAAAAAAGGATAAACTGAGCAACCGAAAAAGGAATATTCGCACCGGAATAGCGACGAGATGTCCCGAATCATTTCCTTTGCGACTTGCTGCTCTTGAAATGTTCTTCAAATCATTCGGTTCTGTCTTCGTAAACTTCAAAATTAACGAGGTCAGACCTTTCTACACATCTCCACGAGAAAAATGTATTATTTTCATTTTTGCAATATTTACTCTTTAATCCTTGGTCACAACAACAACAGCGACAATAATAATAATAATAATAATAATAATAATGTTGAATAAAATGGCAGAATTCAGTTAATTAATCTTATTTATTATCTTTTCTATTTTTCTAATTGCTCGGTTTTCTAGCTAAGCGAAACTTCGCATTAATTGGCCAATATTCATATTGGGAGATAATGCTGAAAGTGGTATTTTATTTAGAACAAGATTTATTAGTAAAAAAGTCCGGTTCTAAATAAAATACCACTCTCAGCATTATTCCCAATACGGATATAGGCCAATTAATGCGAAGTATCGCTTAGCCAGAAAAGCGAGCAATAAGAAAAATAGAAAAGATAATATAGAAAAGATAATATTTAAGATTAATTCGCTGAATTCTGCCATTTTATTCAACAGAATTTGTTTAAAAGAGGGTCTTCTTACATAATAATAATAATAATAATAATAATAATAATAATAATAATAATAATAATAATAATAATAATAATAATTCACATCACGTGCCTGCTGTTTCCTTATACCACAAACTCTGACATCCATAATTCCTTAATTGAACATCGTCGGGCAATTCTCAAGCAACGTAAGAAACAGCGGAGGGAATAATAGAAAAATTCGCAAAAAAAAAAAATTGCTTTACTGTACTTCGTATAAAATACGATACCACGACGCCAAAAAAATTAAAATGTGGATATGTGACTGGAATGTTTAAAAGTAATAAAAGTCCACACTAATGCAAGATGTGTATTAAAAAATTCTTAAAAGACGGGAGCTGTCGTCTACTTGATCAGTAGACCTCATCAGCCGTACTCCCTTCTTTTAAGAATGTTTTTAATACATCTCACATAAGTGGACTTTTATTACTTCAAAATATGCATATATATATACATACATACATACATACATATATATATATTATATATATGTATATATAGTATATATATATATATATATATATATATATATATATATATATATACATACATAAACATATGGTGCTCTAAAGAAACATTCGGGGTATATAACAGAAACACACTATGACTTACTTCTGGCTCTTCTTATCTCAGGAGGCCACAGCAAGTCTATAATATCCGTAGAATCTTCTCAATTACTCTTCATACCTAGAAATGCTCACCGGATTTGCTACCACATATAAGGGAAACCAATTTGCTCTGTTATCGTAAGATTAGTTATTCATAGGTGCCAATCCGTTTTCTTTGAGTTATAATTGTGGGAGAGGTACTATCCATTCATTTTTCCTTTATAAAATGAAAAAAAAAAAAAAAAAACCGCATACGACAACGGAATTTTTGCAAATAACCATTTTTTGCTAAGAAAAATACATTCTTTATCCAGAAAACGATGTTCGTCACGGTTGATGTTCTAATATAAAGGGAACTGGGGCAATTTCTCCATACAGAGAGAATTCTCATAAATAAACAAAAAGTACACCTTAGAACGAAACAGCACTCACAGATGACTAATGTCCTTTGCTTAATCTTAACACTTATCCAGTTCTGCTCTTTAGTTTCATCCAGGTCAGGGCGTAACGGTGTGATATATATATATATATATATATATATATATATATATATATATATATATATATATATATATATATATATATATATATATATATATATATATATATATATATACACATAATCGAGATATACGGATCACCTTGCGAAACAAAATGCATCTAAGAAAGATTTTTCTTATCTATATGATGAAGTGCAGAATTATAAACAGATCTGAAATGTCTCAATTCACAGTAAACGTGACTACGAGCTTGGATGAATGAATGAACAAACAAATACTGAATGGTCGCGGAACTGGACCCAGAGGCCACAGGCTATGCCGTGAAAGGCCTTTTGAACGACACCTGACCTGAAACCGCCATTCATCTATTACATTTTCACTGGAGGGTCCTACCTTTCCGTCCTTGGCTTTTGAAACATTGAAATCCGAGTCGATTTGGTAATAACACTACACAGCAATGAAATACTTTGAAAACAAAAAATGAATTCTGAAAAACTGAACGAAGAAGAGGACGAACGAATAAACAAAACCTTACCTGTGCACAGCTCCCCAGGACATTTCGCAGCCTCTCCCGGTTGTCCGGTCTCACTTTTGTCATGGCTTCTATCTGCTCAACAGCGGGAACAACAAAGGTAAAGGGGGGGGAACTTGCGTGAAGGTTCATGGCAAGGGGGGAACTGTGTCATATATGGGACACTATGGCAGGGGTTGAATGAACAGACATGTGTAAGGTGTTGCAAAGAAGTCTGTTACATTCCTACGGTATAAATGGAAAAAACTGTAGCCTGTGGGTGGCTGATCTGACTAAGGTTATACAAACAGGTTTCTCTTGCAGTGGACTGAAAGGACGCTTCTCAGAAGAGCTTTGAGAACTAAGCTTCTAAAAGAGGTATGGAATCAGTATCAGAGGAGGACAGATGGGAATGCTTCAGTAGACAAGTCACAAGCCTATCAGAAATAAAGGAAAATTCCAGAGAAAACTAGTCATGAATCAGAAACACCTTACTTTTGACGTAAATGTTACGAAACAAGGCCCAAATGAAAAGAGGCAAATTCATATAAATTTTAATTAATAAGATTGGACAATTCTTGGGAAGTTATAGTTGACGTAGTCTCTAATATTTTCCTTGACCTAACTATTACGTGAATGGTATAAATAGCTGGCATCAGAGAAAGACTGGCATGGAATTTAGGTATCACCATGGTGTAAGAATCACTGGCAGGAGAAAAGGATTCGGATGTGTAAAGAAATCTTAATTGTTAGCGTTTCCATGTCAGTTCAGATTTAATTTTGTAATGATTGGAAAAAATCAGAGATGGATAAGTAGAATTATTCTGTACTGATTGAAGAAAAATCAGATGGATATGTAGATAGATTTTTGTAATTATTGGAAGAAATCAAAGATGGACAAGTAGATATATTTTTGTAATGATTGGAAAAATCAGAGATGGATAAGTAGAATTATTCTGTACTGATTGGACAAAAAAAACAGAGATGGATAAGTAGATAGATTTTTGTAATTATTGGAAAAAATCAGAGATGGATAAGTAAATTTATTTTTGTACTGACTCGAAAAATCAGAGATAGTTAAGCAGATTTATTTTTGAACTGATTGGAGAAAAATCAGAGATGGATTAGTAGATCTGTTTTTGTACTGATTGGGGAAAAAATCAGAGATAGATAAGAAGATATGAAGATGGACTTAAGAAGGGTAGACCATAATGAATTTGAATAAAGGCGACATCCGGACAGCCAGAGTAGTAAAATAAGAGGACCCAGTATCATGAGGGGGCAAATTTATTCAACACCGAAACCTTTTTTATGCAATAAAAGCAAAGAAAGCCACAGGCAATGTGCCAATTTCGTGCTTATTTTACCACTGTCATTTCTTTTCAGCAGTCTCTCTAAAACAGCTCTCGCTGTGAAGTGTCATTGTGCTTATTATTGATAAAACAATAGTTTTTATCTTATACAACCACGGTTAAATGCCATTTTTCTTTTATCACTCAGAACAACAACTTTCATCTTCAACAGTTTTCTTGGTAAAACATTTCTCTTGATAAAATATTAGTTCTTGTCATTTAAAAGAACTTTGACTGGGCACAGGTTCCTCATGGCTCAACGTCATTTCTCTTAAAAATGATTCATTTCTATTACCTGGAACAATGCTTTGACGTGCAATCTTCATGAAATCATTCAGAACAACAACTTTCGAACTGGCATCAGTCCTCAAAGTTATCACGTCACTAATCTCAGTTATTTATAACAATTTTTTACCTGCACTAGTTCTCTTCGTCAAATGCCATTTCTCTTATTTGTAGGAACGATGATATAAGTAATACATTTTCGAGAATGAACTCAGCCTTGTTATTCAAGACCTTTCCTATAACTTCTATACTGGAGAGCTCTCTTGATTGGACTTTCAATCATTCGACTAAATTTTCTTCTTTCTGCTGAATGTTTGCTCGTATTACTTAGCAAACCGTCTGTGGCCGATTCCGGGAACAGAAATCCTTCTTGTCATTCGGTACAACTTCTTTTGTAGGCACATTCCTTCTTGACAAGTCCCACGATTGAAAAGATTTTGCCGTAAGTCGAAATCCTTCCATATAACAGTTTTCTTTTCGTTTGAATAAAAATTTTCTGACCAAAAGCAATTTTCCATAGCTACAGATCACTCTCTCTCTCTAGATAATCAAAAGATATTTTATATCCAAACATTATTTCTTATTTATTAAGTTCATAAAGGTCATTATTGTTCGATGAGAACAAGCCCTGGCACTTGCCATGAATGAATATTTCTTCACAATTCTGGACCGCCAACAATCAACTGAAACACCAAAACCTGTGGTTGTAATCAATTTCTCGTGCATGTATCTATCTGTGCTTCATTCATTAAGATTATATAATTTCAAGCTAATTCATTAAGACTGGTGTGTTTTCGTGAATCAGTGTTATTTATGAACATCTGAAATCCTTCATTAATTAAGGCCATTCATGATGACTGATAATTAAGGCTCTCTTTCTGATAAAATATTCATTCTCACGGTTTAATATGAGCGAGTATGACTTCTAATCATCCAATGTGTCGTAGGCTAAATGTCAGCAGTCAGCTGCATTCCCTTTGGACAGAATGTTATTCCTTAAAATCTGAAGTCAGTAATGAATGGGAATCAACTCCTATGATTCAAAGTTAGTTTACGATTAATTTCTATCCATCCAATTCAGAGCAGAGATACATGTGATTGAGCATTTTACAGATCTAGATTGAACGCCCTTATGAGAGAATTCTTTGCAAATGGTGCAATGTCATTTTCTCTTCGATCATAACTTCATGACGAGAGTTGTTCTTGTGACTCAAGGAAACATTTTTTTTTTGGAGAGAATCAGTTCTCATCAAGTTCCCGATCATTTCTGAAAAACACACAGCAGGTATGATCATTACAAATCACTGTATCGTCACTAAAAATGAACCGTTTGCACTGCGCGAACTCTCACGATTCTGACCCAATGAAAAGTAAAATTAACTTTGAGGAAATTCGTCAAATTAATTTACCACAATTCTTAATATCATGAGTGAAATAGCTTCTCTTTGTCGCCAAAGCTAAATATCATGATTAGAAACAACTTTTCTTTGTTCAAAGATAAATATCATGATTAGAAACAACTTTTCTTTGTTCAAAGTTAAATATCATGATTAGAAACAACTTTTCTTTGTTCAAAGTTAAATATCATGATTAGAAACAACTTTTCTTTGTTCAAAGTTAAATATCATGATTAGAATCAACTTTTCTTTGTTCAAAGTTAAATATCATGGTTAGAATCAACTTTTCTTTGTTCAAAGTTAAATATCATGGTTAGAATCAACTTTTCTTTGTTCAAAGTTAAATATCATGGTTAGAAACAACTTTTTCTTTGTTCAAAGTTTAAATATCATGATTAGAAACAACTTTTCTCTGTTCAAAGTTAAATATCATGGTTAGAATCAACTTTTCGTTTGTTCAAAGTTAAATATCATGTTAGAAACAACTTTTCTTTGTTCAAAGTTAAATATCATGGTTAGAATCAACTTTTCTTTGTTCAAAGTTAATATCATGGTTAGAATCAACTTTTCTTTGTTCAAAGTTAAATATCATGATTAGAAAACAACTTTTCTCTGTTCAAAGTTAAATATCATGGTTAGAATCAACTTGCTTCGTTCAAAGTTTAAATATCATGATTAGAAACAACTTTTCTTTGTTCAAAGTTAAATATCATGATTAGAATCAACTTTTCTTTGTTCAAAGTTAAATATCATGATTAGAAACAACTTTTCTTTGTTCAAAGTTAAATATCATGATTAGAATCAACTTTTCTTTGTTCAAAGTTAAATATCATGGTTAGAATCACTTTTCTTTGTTCAAAGTTAAATATCATGGTTAGAATCAACGTTTCTTTGTTCAAAGTTAAATATCATGATTAGAAACAACTTTTCTTTGTTCAAAGTTGAATATCATGATTAGAATCAACTTTTCTTTGTTCAAAGTTAAATATCATGGTTAGAATCAACTTTTCTTTGTTCAAAGTTAAATATCATGATTAGAAACAACTTTTCTTTGTTCAAAGTTGAATATCATGGTTAGAATCAACGTTTCTTTGTTCAAAGTTAAATATCATGATTAGAATCAACTTTTCTTTGTTCAAAGTTAAATATCATGATTAGAAACAACTTTTCTTTGTTCAAAGTTAAATATCATGGTTAGAATCAACGTTTCTTTGTTCAAAGTTAAATATCATGATTAGAAACAACTTTTCTTTGTTCAAAGTTAAATATCATGATTAGAAACAACTTTTCTTTGTTCAAAGTTAAATATCATGGTTAGAATCAACTTTTCTTTGTTCAAAGTTAAATATCATGATTAGAAACAACTTTTCTTTGTTCAAAGTTAAATATCATGGTTAGAATCAACTTTTCTTTGTTCAAAGTTAAATATCATGATTAGAAACAACTTTTCTCTGTTCAAAGTTAAATATCATGGTTAGAATCAACTTTGCTTCGTTCAAAGTTAAATAACATGATGAGAAACAACTTTTCTTTGTTCAAAGTTAAATATGATTGGAAATAACTTGTTTTTGTTTCCAGAATTAAATATCATGATTGAAAGCAATTTGTCTTTGTTTTCAAAGTTAAGTATCATTAATTGGAAACAATTTCTCTCTATGCAAAGTTAAACATCATGATTTGAAACAACTTGTTTTTGTTTCCAAAATTAAGTATCATGATTGGAAACAACTTGTCTTTGTTTTCAAAGTTAAATATCACGATTCGAAACAATTTCTCTTTGTTCGAAGTTAAATATCTTAATTGGATACAATTTGTCTTTGTTTTCAATGATAAAAATCAAAATTGGAAACAACTTTTCTTTGTTTTCAAAGTTAAGTATCATCGATTGGAAACAATTTATCTTTGTTCAATGTTAAATATCATGATTGGAAACAACTTAATTTTGTTTTCAAAGTTAAATATCATGATTAGAAACAACTTGTTTTTGTTTTCAAAGTTAAATATCATTATTGGAAAAAAGTCTTTGTTTTCAAAGTTAAGTATTATTGATTGGAAAGAACTTCTCTTTGTTCAAAGTTGAAGATAATGAGGAATGTTAACTAAAAATAGCATAATTATTGTAAATGAGAGAGAAAAAATAATTTTGAAAGTAAAAAAGTGTTGGGAGTCCGGATGTTAACTAAAAACAGAGAAGTGAAGTGTGTTTGAGTTTCACATGCGCTGCTAGAAGCCATATGATGAAATGTGTATTGTAAATGTGTAATATGTAAAAAGCGAAGACTACAGGCTATTACATGAGGAATACACAATGTTACAAGGAGGATAAAAACAGAGTCAATACTCCTAAAGGGTACAGTTTTGAAAAGCAGATACAGCACATGGTTTTGCCACACGTCCAATTTAAAAAAAATCAACCAAGAAATGAAATTGACGAAAGTAACACTTGAGTTGGTGATACTTTCAGAAAAGTATGGGCCTCAAAGAGAAGATTTTTAGTTGATGATATTAATAGAGGTGAAAAAGAGATACAACTGGTGAAAGACAAATTCATAGAAAAGCCTAAAAAGAAAGGCGACGAAGAGGAAAAGAGGGCTGGGAAACTTTATAAGACTGAGAGTATATATAGACATTTATTTTGTATCCTGGACGTTTGTCATGTTAGGAATGGTTATGTGTTCGAAGAACACGGTTTTAATTAGGTGAACATGTTCATTTACAGTCATTTACTAGCAATTAGGTACCCACAGGTGAAAATTGAATATGCATCCCTATAAACAACCTTCACAACGCGACGTTTCCACTGATGGCATCTGACGAAAATGAAAGAACTGCTGTCATGAAGAACACGAGATTCGTGGCAGCTGCATAATCATATACCTAGTGAATGAAACCTTAGAGCAAACTGCAACAATATTCATCTCATTTTCATTCAATACATTGGCCAAAAATCTCTGATGTCTAATCAATTGCCTTTTTCAACGCAGTTCATCAGCTTAAAAAAATATTAAAGCTTGGCATAAGGATCTTTTTCTCAATATGCAGCAAATATCTGTTACAAAAAAACTTAGGTTTCCTGAAGGCAAAAGCATTTTGCTGACTGGTACGCTCTTCTACCGGAAATGTCTATGTTTCTGAGCCTTTCTCTGGTTAATTTCTTCAAACTTTCAACCGCTCAGAGCCATAAGTTTTCAAACGCCATAAAAATGACGGGAAAATATTTAATGTGACCACTTGAATTTATGCTCCCCATTGTCGATTCTTGTGCGTAAAATAACTTTTCAACAGAAAGGTGTTATGAATCTCCTTCATTAGGATCGGAAATCTTACTACCAAAAAGTGTTTATAAACAATATTGACAAAGCAAGTGAACTGGGATTCCGTGAATTACTGGTGATGATAAACTGAGAACTTCAGCGGATGTTATTCACCCTTATAAATCAAAATGAACTGACACAGTCTAGAGCACCTGCAATAAATGCTATGTTACTTATCTAATGAGTCATTCGTTATGGATATTAGGGCGATAACTCATCATTTTTATGTCTACATAAAAATAACCCACATGAGTATTCAAATGTCAGATTCAGTTCCTTCATTTTCTTCACGATTTGCCAAGAAGCCACAAAACTTGAAAAATTGTTCAAGCCCTTGTTATTATGCTCACTGCAAGTAGAACATGCTCACCTGCTAAAATGAAAAGACCTTTTTCAGAAATATGTGGTAATTAATGAATTGACAACTGGATCTCATTCACTTTTCATAGGCAACCAGTTTCTACCTCTATTTAATACTTCCTGAAACCATAATACAATATCTTTCAGATATATTAATGAAATCTGAACCTGGTGCTCCTATCTACAAGACTCATTTGCACTTTTTTTTATTTATCACTGCAATGACAAAAAATTAAAACATTTTAAATTGAAGTTATAACTTTTTACTCAGATTTCCAAGTGATTTTTAATATGATTAACAGAAAAAATTCCAATTGAGTTTGGTAAAATATTACAATAAATAAAAGTCATCCACTGATTAGTAAACAAACAGGTTTTAAAGAAAATCAAATGAAGAAGTGGTTTAGTCTAATTAGCCTCTAACTAACTAATGAGATAACTAACATTCATAAGCACCCCAACATACACAAATATCTAATGAAAGCCAATGCACACTATAACAGGATGCAATTTGTACATAAGAATCGGATCTCTCACTGAGTCAATCATCTTTCCAGCTCTGTACATCTAGGAAAAGTTGTACTGTTTTTCTTCAGACACAGAAGAACAACACTTTGTTTCTGGCTGACTGAACAACTGAGAAACACTGAATTTATTATAACTAAGGGTGACCTGTTACAACATGGCACCACTCCAATTTTCAATACACGAGTCACAGCTCAATTGATTTTCGAAGCTACAATTAACATGGCAAAGACAATAAAAACAATCTCTAGAGCGCTTGCGAGCAAAAGCGAACCGATCAAGAGAAGCCATTCAGCCAAGGAAACAATAATCAATCAAGTTTGTTTATAACTTTCAATTACGGTAATTCCTACGAAATTACACATACTGTTTAATGTCAATTACTTGGACACACTGAAGTATAAAGATTTTAATTTTTTTATGCAACTTAATTTCGTGTCAAAGTTGGAAAACTTGCTTAGTAACCGAAAAAGGAAAATATTTTAAATAAATCCTTGTTCACAATACTGCGAATATAGAACCAATTCGAAGCAGTTGCTTCAAGTGTATTCAGACTATCGAGAATTCATTTCATAAGAGACGTGTTGCAGTTGAGAACAGAATGAACGTATCCTTCACTAAACAGAAGTTCCTTGAATAACAGATGTTCCCATTGTCGATTGCAACTTTCTGGATATTTTTTTTTTTATGATGAGACTTTGTTCTTAAAAGTCTAATTTTGGGTCCTGAAAGAATCATTACCAAGCAGTAGTAGTTCAGTGGTCATAAACATCATATTGTGGATGACAATGGGAACTTTAGATTTTACAAAATGCTTTCATTTAGTCTCCAAACGAAAAGGGAAAAAACTGTTATCCCACTGGCGCTGATAATCGGCTGAAGGCCTTTCTGCTAG
>NC_061109.1:94787974-94797974 GCF_015104395.2 Macrobrachium nipponense | reverse complement strand
GATGTAACCAACAATCTTGTAAGTGTATATGTCTTCCAGATGTAACAATCATGTAAGTTTATATGTCTTCCTGTTGTAAACTTCATGGAAAAGTTTTTACGTCATGGTACCCAAGATTTTCCCAAGCCCCTTCGTACTCTCCAAATAAAATATCAAATATTCGTTCCCTTTCCACTTCAGCTCCAAAATCTGACGCCCTTTTAACAGCTCGCTTTGCGTGCAGTACATTCTTATTTGAGGAAGATGAACATGACAGAAAAAGAAACAAGCGTGAGAGGGAGACTACTCGTACAGTACACAGACATGTCGCAACCCCCCCCCCCCCCCCCCCCCCCGTCACTGATTTGCAAGCAGTTCTGCCTACATCCTTTTGGATAAGTAATCAGTATTTCCTGAGAGCTGGTTCGACCACTTCCCCTCCAATACGTTACAATCTTTCAGTGGCACATCTAATAAAAACGTCGCTCGATGCCTTTACAGCTTTTTTTTTTTTTCTTTTTTCTGCGCTTCAATTTCCTCATTCCTCTCACAGTCTGTCTATCTGTCTGCCTTGCCTGTCTCATCGTGCCAACATCTTTCGAACCATTACTACGGTAAGATAACATTTACATGATCAGTTTGGTATTAAAATAAAGAAAACATTGACAAACGTCATAAGAGCAGAGTAACAGTTCATGGTTACTTTACTCCAACTGCCCATAAACCTTTCGTTGCACAAAGGATGCATAAACAAAGCCCAGATACTGAAGGAATAAGATCTATTGCACCGATTTCAGCCTCCTGAAACCTTCGTTATCCGAGTATCACTTGACCTGGTTCTTCACTCTCTCGCGATGAACCAATGGGTTTCTTGTCGTCATTAAAAATCGTTCTATTCTATTCTAACACCTTCAAGGCTCTCACAAGATCGTCCAGTCTAAACAAACACGTTTCCTCACTCTACCTCTACCTCCCCTCCCCCCAACCCCAACTCTCCATGGCATGCTTTCTCTTATTCCAAGCTTCGTTGCGTTTCATTCTATCTCTTCGCTTTCCTTTCCTTCTTCTTGTGTCTTCCCTGCTCCTGTTCTGTTTCATCAGTGCCAGTTCCTATGAACACGTCTCTTGCACAGAAATAATTGAAATTTCAGCCTCTAATGAGGGGAGGAAGTGCACGCGTCATGAGTGTCCTTGGGAACCATCTCTAAGACGTTCTCTTGTCGAGGGAGCAGAGTTTAACTTCCTGAGATCACACTCCGACCGAAGGACCTTCAATAATGCAACCCTTGATGGCTACAGCCGCCTCCAACATCCAACGTCACTGGTCAAAGGCACTTTCATGTGCTACTCGAAAGATCTTCACAGCATCAGAGGCGAGACGCAGCCACTGCCTTTATTACTATGCAATGGAAAATGAATGAGTGACACCATTATGCGCTCTGCTTCAGCTATTTAAGACTTATATAAACAAGTAAAAAGTGCAATCGAGTTTTCTGTATAGCGGGCCATGAAACTCTCAACGCCGACCCATGAAGCCTTCAGCCAAGGCCTGGTGGTGGCTTGTGTTATTGGCACCTAAAGCGGTGCCAGATGCACGATCGTGGCTAAATTTAACCTTAAATCAAATAAAAACTACTGAGGCTTAAGGACCGCAATTTGGTATGTTTAGTGATCGGAGGGTGGATGATCAACATCAATTTGCAGCCCTCTAGCCTCAGTCGCTTTCAAGACCCGAGGGAGGGAGGACGGAACAGGTACGGACGCACAGACAAACGTTTGCTTCAAAATATATGGAAGGTAACATCAAGATCACCTTGAATAACAATAATCTCAGGCATTTGAAATAATATGACACTGCTGGCAAATCAAAATAAGATTAATGACAAATATCGGTCTCTCGATAATCTTCACCTTCCTACTGTGACTCAAACAGCAGTCGACGTTTTTAATTCCCAACGAAAACACGGGAAATTCCTGACAACTCGAAGCAAGTTCCTAATAAAAGATACTTAGCCCTCTAAGATTCTCTCTCTCTCTCTCTCTCTCTCTCTCTCTCTCTCTCTCTCTCTCTCTCTCTCTCTCTCGGCGCTGCTATTAATACCATTTCATCTTCCAACAATAGTAGGAACAACTCCATACAGTATTTATAACCTTCGGAGGGAACAAGTGTTCCAGTGATGTTCTATATAGCATCAAGGTCATTGCTACAGCTGAATCTCCACATCACACACACACGTGATCTTAAGAACATGTGTGTATGTAGTACAGTCGTGCTCAAATGCGTCCATAAACATAAAAGTAGCATGAAAATATAATCGAATGCATATAAATATATTACATTCTGTCCGTACATGATGTACTAATTTGATGAAATATTAATAGATATGTGATACGAGAGACTTCCCCGCTGGGGGGAATAGATTTCATGACATACACACACACACACAAATCAATCTTAGAGTCTTAAACGTTGACAAATACATTTTTTAAGACCTTAAGATACCCTTTTCACTGCTTCAGTCATTTTCCACGGAGCGTGCCAGTCTATTTTGTCCATTACTGACTGGGAGTCGATTCTGGGTCCCCTTGCTAAATTATTAGGGAGAATACCAAAACGTTCACCATAAACGACTCACAAGCACGCCAAATATGTACATACACTCATATATATATATATATATATAATTATTTCCCGAATAATAACGGGCAAGGGCAAGAGAAAGTTAGAATAAACATTAACGTCGCAACTACTAACATTTCAGGCTTCAAAGAACACACAGATGGAATGAATTGACCGCACGAGAGAGAAAATAAAAAGGGAAAAAAATGTCGGAGTCTCTAGTTCATCTATGACTTGCAAAACAAAGGAATGACTTGACATCGTCAAAGGGAACGTCTCGACTGCTTAACAAATACACCCTCAAGGAGAAAACAACACGGGGAAGGAATGAAGTGGAAAGACAAGCATGGCAGAGTACAAGCGTTGCCTGCCGCCATATTTCCCCACTGACGACGCAAAAGCAAGTGATAAATAAATAAATAAATAAATAAATAAATAAATAAATAAATAAATAAATAAATAAATAAATATACATAATTAATAAATTAAAATCTTAAAATTCACTCAAATAAATAAGTCACATTCATTCAGAAATAGATCAAATAAATAAGTGAACTATTGAAATTGAGGGGGGGGGGGGGGTTATTTCATAAACAGTGAACCCCAAGGTTTTTCGGGGTCATTATCTAGGACTAATATGTATATCTATTATGTTTTTACGGTCATCCCCAAAAAACCTTTGGGTTTACTATTTAGGAAAGATCCCATGAATGAATGAACTCTTTAAAATGAAATAAAAATCATAAATGAACAATAATGAAATAAGATATAAGTACGTGGCTAATTTTTTTTTTCTTTGTGGGGGGGGGGGGGCAGCCATTTAGTCTCGAACTATTTAGCAAACATCAACTACGCAATCTAAAAGTTACAGAAACAGATTAATCAGCCTTCCCCTGACCTCTCGAGGTAATGGGGAAGGATTTTATTCTCAGGATTTGGTGGTGGTGGTGAGGGGGGTGGGGGTGTTAGGAATGAATTTCCTTTGCATAAACAAAAATTGAAAGAGCAAAACGCACTCTCATTCATTGCATTATTCACAGGATATGGTCATGGGCCTTATAATTAATGACAATTGTACAAAATTCTCCATGCAGAATCCAGCTACTACGCCTGTGCTTTCTGTTTGTCTGTTTATGAATCAATAGAGAGAGAGAGAGAGAGAGAGAGAGAGAGAGAGAGAGAGAGAGAGAGAGAGAGAGAGAGAGAGAGCGGAGGTTAAATGTAATTCCTATTACTCTAAATTGGGCTATTCTCAAAATTAACCTGAAAATAAAGGCAGCATGAACAAACGATTAATATTCTTCCGAACAAAAGGAAAGTTCTTCCCCGCAACCAGTTATCGTTAGTTCCTACTGGATACAGATCACATCTTTCCTGACTAAAACTAATCCATTTCGGGAATCAGCAACGTCCTTCTTTGTCCAAACCAACAACTCAATACTGCGGAGTGATTTACTTCAGTCCTGAGCATCTTAATAAGAGCACTCACGCAGTCGCTAGATTTTAATTGCAGTTTCTGTTCTTGCTGACTGTAGTCATACCACTACCGAAGGTCATCACTTTTATGACCAATGTCACGGATATAATGAAAGGTTGCAATTTTCAAATAGCTTCCCTTGATGAAGACTATATGATAATATCCAAGTCTTAATATCAGTGATCCTTGCTTCTTCATTCTAGTCAAGTTTCTGGACAGCCCAAGAAAATATGATGAAAAAAAAGTTTTATATTTGGTTCGTCTTCCGTTCTTATCAGCGCATGAACATCGATTTTCTCATTATCAACATCGCACGAAAATTTAAATTCTTGATCTGGAGATTTCCACAAAAATTCAGCACACACACACACACACACTATATATATATATATATATATATATATATATATATATATATATATTATTTGAGAGAGAGAGAGAGAGAGAGAGAGAGAGAGAGAGAGAGAGAGAGAGAGAGAGTTTCCATTGAGCTGAAATTGATTGCATTGGATGATCCGCTCCATTGTAGGTACTCAAATTCTGTAGGCTTTATAAAAAGTAATAAGTCACGTCTATTGTCTGAGGATTTCAGGTGGCGAGACAAACCAACTTCAAGTTGAAGTAATGATTTTGTACGTCGTTCACTGCTCTTCTGTTTGAGCTGAGCTAAACAGGTTTGTAAGCAATCGTCTGAGAAATCCAGGACTCCCTCTCCCCTTCCCTCCCCGCCCCCCAACCGACGTAAGAGTGGCCAAGTAGGCGCCATTGCAGTGTTGCCATCGAAAGGAAGGCTGAGGTAAATCGGCAAATTTTAGACTGTGAATAATGCTTGCGTTGTTAAGTGGAAAACTTCGTAGCTCAGGTGCCTGCCGAATGCTATTTCATTACCATATGACCGGTGGTAAATGAATTGCCATATAAGGTGAAAGGCCCGAGGAGCAGCACCTATAAATGAACTACTTGCATTAAGCTGCGTGTATGCGTTTGTACGTTTGTGTGTGGTTGACGTATACTTGATGAAGATTATAGACTATTGATAGTTTTGGGGTATGGTAGTATTTCAAGAGCTATTTCTTATTCCTGCATGATTTTCCTAGTTAATAATGACGTCAGACCGCGATTCGCATAGATGCTGAAGCCTTATGCTTAGAAATTTGGGTCTCATAATTCTACGAACCTTCTGAACAATTCCTTAGAATTCATCGATCGGAGAAAGTTGCCAGAGTAAATTTTTAGTTCCTATAAATTAGGCTAACAGAATATACTACATAGAACTTAATTTAAACAACTGCTGTGCTTCATGTGCTACAATCTGAGAACAAAAATTGATATTTCATCGCCATATTTCCTCCATAGTGAAATGTAAACACCTTCAGAGGGAACAAAAAAACAACGTCCTGCAACCTTCCCTGACTGCTCGTGACGCACGAAAATAGGCAAATGCCGTTGCCAGAATTATAAATAGTTAGCTCATATTTGTAACAAAGGAACACTTAATGTAATAGAACCAAGTCCAAAATGATATTAGCCTAATAATATCAAAGACTAACTGGTAATATCGCATTTCTTAATAAGAAAGATGTCTATTAGGAGTGGGCGAAAAGGCAAATTGGCATCTCACTTCCAAGTATTAGTGTGACCTTACTGGTGGTCGCCAGTGCTTCGTTTTATGTCATATTGCATCGTCCGTTGAACACGCGACGTGAAACCTGCTCTTCTTTAGCAGCGCTCTCACTTGGGAGGGCCAAGCACAGGATTATCGCATACTTCTCAAATAGTTTTTCTACACTTTTAGCAGATTATGAAGAGAAGTTAAATCAGAACAACTGCCACAAATTCAAGTAACATCAGACGATACTGGAAATGAGTATTTCCAACTAACTTCTTTTTTTTTTCTCACTGGTACAATGCACTCACGTTATACACTCCAATATACACTCACACGTTGTATCTACGTACGTATATACATCAATTCCCCAGTTGCTGAAGGTATACTATACGTACTTTCCGGATATACAACTGTAATGCCTTCAAACGTACTAAAACACCTGTTTTTCAAGCCACGAGGAAATAATTACACATGAAAATTCTACCTACTGTATCACGTGGGTTTTCAGTCAAGCGAGGGCGAAAACTAGGGGCAAACTTACTGCAAGTGAAAGAACAATGCAAACTGGGCACTCTCGTTAACGTACGTGGAGCAACTGCCGGGAAAACTACGAGGTGACGGGAAGAAAACCTCAAAGTACCGATGTGCTTCATTAAGTTCTGAGGAGCGCTCGAGTTCTCCTAGGAATTCTCAAGTTTGTCGCTCAGTTTCCAAGAAATTCCAAAATAAATCATGTTTATGGTTTCTCGAGATGGCAAGATAACTCAAAATGGACGGACTCAAGATACCGTCTACTATTCCGTCTCCCTTCCCTGTCGACTTGAATGGGCATTTCAAAGGCCATGACAGTTTTCTTGTGACGACATTAGTTTTAACACCGGCACATCGTCTCGTCTCATAGTTCCACTTGGATTGACTTTCCTTATCTACATACTTTCCTGTCTTCTCCCTGTCTACCTGTCTGCTAGTCTGTCTCTGTCTATTCGTCCGTTGACTGCACGCAATCTTCTTTCTTATTCTGTCAAACTCACAGATGGAACTTGGGTTTTAATGTTTCTGAAGCGCTGGATGATTGTCACTCTCGGCTGACGGGCCAGCTCGAAGTCATCTCCTTTCAGGTATATTTACCAAGCATACATGGTTCCATAATATATATATATCTATCCTTTTTAGATCAGATCTTTTCATTTTTCTTAAACATCTTCTATATGATAACTAGTGGGCACGTCAACGATTTTGGCCTGGCGAGAGTGACCTTTGTGTACCATATATATTATGAAAATGATAAAAATTACGGTGCCCCTGAATCATTTAATTGACAGCAGGCTAGGATAACTTCCATAAGGTGATAGCTGTTCTTAGGAACCTCACCTGTTCCCCCAAAATTATCTTCCTCCCTTCAGTCCTATGTAGGATAAAGATGAGCGTGGGATTACCCTTCTCGTCCATCCTATCACAGGTAAAGATTAACCTGTCCACAAGTTTATTTATTTATTTATTTTTTGTCAGTACCGGCGGGGAAAATAGAAGAAAGGAGGAGTTCAGGGTGGATTCGTTTGACAGAGTCAGTTACGAAATTGTTTTATGATGGTAGGATAATGGGTTTTCTCGTCTGATTCACGACAGACATCTAGCTGCTGTGTACAGTTGCCTCTCAAATATGTCTTAATAATATTATCATTCCTTTAACAAAATAAATATTGAAAATCTTGTTCTCAAATATAATTCTTAAATAAGAAAACAAGGAAACGTCCATAACCGTCTCCCACTCGAGAGAGAGAGAGAGAGAGAGAGAGAGAGAGAGAGAGAGAGAGAGAGCCCAAGCATGGAGCGAAAGAGTGATAATAGAACAAATCAATAGTTCTTGTAAGAAATGTTAGAAATCTCGTCTCTCGGAAGTTCTGCTCCACCTCCGAAGAAGGAAGGCTCCGTGGAGGAGCAGAGGCAGAGGCAGCCCTCGACCGATGTCGATACATCAGATGTCGTGCGGACGAGGGAGTTCAGTCGAAGACAGCAAGGCTGCCATTGCCACGATCGCCTGTCACGAAGCTGCCAAACGCACGCAAGCACAAACAGTCCAACATACAACATTCGCATGAACATTCTGATACACACTCACATACACTCGCTCATTCGAGTTTCACCAACACACTACTGGACTGACTGACTGACTCGGTTACCGGGTGCCTTTGTTAAAAGTAAACTGACTTATAACAGGTGGTTGTTAAAAAATTTATTTACAGAAAAAATTGAAAATCTATTCAACAAAAAATACAATGATTTTGATTTATAATTCTTTCTAACCAATAGTAATTGTAAATATTGTATGTATATTTCATTTTGTAATATTTTGTTATACCCTACGTACTATGTAATGACTGTGATATTTTTCTAATAAAAGATAAAAAAAAAAAATCCACTGAAAATTACTGTTCCCAATATTTGATATCAATACGGTCTTCTTTCATGACTCCAGAAGCACAGCCTCATTGAAAGGGAAAATTAAATTCCAACTTCATTCATTTTCAAAGACAGGTCACCAGAGGACCTGACTTATTCTTGATTGAGCGAACATGAGATCCAATACAGCTAGCACAATCTCATTTTGGACACCAACCCCCTAACAGTTAATGGATACGGCATCAATTTGAAATGTTTGAAGATCCATATATAAATGATTAAATCTAGTGTCCAAATCTACTGGATATGGTTATACGGGGGAAAAATAATAATCATAAAAATAACATACTGTTCAATAAAATGGCATTATCAGCTCTAATATTCCACAAAATCATTTCTCCCAGCCATCCTGTGATCACTGGTCAGTTTAGGTCTAACCACAGCACTGAAAGAAAAAAAAGAAAAAAAAAGAAAAAAATAAGGAAATTTGGGGTCATAAAAACTTGAAAAGATTAGAGTGTGAAATCAGTTCGACTGGCGCTGCTAATTTACTGAATCGAACTTGTTCAAGCAAGGGTCTACTTCCCACCATTAATAATAATAATAATAATAATAATAATAATAATAATAATAATCTATGCAAATTAAGCTGTCATTTTGTTTCATTCACGGACAATACATGAGACAGACTAAAAAGAACTAGCCAGCGATGACAATTGGCACAATGGCTACAGAGGGGAGAGCTAAAGAAGGGAACTGAAAGGAATGATAACAGCGGCACAAGATCAGGCCCTAAGAACCAGATATGTTCAAAGTACGATAGACGGAAATAACATCTCTCCCATATGTAGGAAGTGCAATACGAAAAGTGAAACCATAAAAACCACATAGCAAAGTGAATGCCCGGGGCACTTGCACAGAACCAGTACAAAAAGAGGCATGATTCAGTAGCAAAAAGCCCTCCACTGGAGCCTGTGCAAAGAAACATCAGCTACCTTGCAAAAAGTAAATAAAGTGGTACGAGCACCAACCTGAAGGAGTGATAGAAAAACGATCAGCAAAAGATCCTCTGGGACTATGGTATCAGAACGGATAGGGTTGATATTCGTGCAAACAGACCAGCATGTGACGTTGATGACAAGGTCAAGAAGAAAGTATCACTCATTGATGTCGCAATACCATGGGACACACCGGAGAGTTGAGAGAAAGAGCGCGGGAAAAAATTGGATAAGTATCAAGATCTGAAAATAGAAATAAGAAGGGGGGGATAATGGATAATGCCAGTGGAAATTCGTACCCATTTAATCATAGGAGCACTAGGCACGATTCCCAAGATCCCTGAAAAGGAATCTAGAAAAAACTAGAGGGCTGAAGTAGCTCCGGGCCTTCATGCAGAAAGAGTGTGATCCTAGAAACGGCACACATAGTAAGAAGAGTGATGGACTCCTAAGGAGGCAGGATGCAACCGGACCACACACTATAAAATAACCACCCAGTCGAATTGGAGGACTGTGATAGAGCAAAAAAAAAAAAAAAAAAAAAAAAAAAAATAATAATAATAATAATAATAATAATAATAATAATAAAGGACTCCTAAGGAGCGAGGGATGCCAACCGGAACCCCACACTATAAATACCATCAGTCGAATTGGGAGGACTGTAATAGACAAAAAGAAAATAATAATAATAATAATAATAATAAATAAAAAAATATTAATATTGATTTCGATTCGAGGAGGTAAAATATATCAAGAGCCACGATTCAATACTTTTTGCAGAAGCAATCAGACATGTACATTACCAAAAAAATAAAAATATACGTACGTTTCGGACAAAGATAAGACTAACAGTAAGGAATGGCGAAGTTAAGGTTTTCCTAAAGACCAAAGTTCAGTATTTCCAAACGGTTCAAAAT
>NC_061109.1:94770474-94780474 GCF_015104395.2 Macrobrachium nipponense | reverse complement strand
CCTCTGAAACAAATTAAGCCTAAAACACATAACCATTACAGTAAAAGCAAACGAAACTACATGACGTGACTCACATCCTTTGACGACTTGGCTCGGATCTTATCTGATGCGAAAATGTCGCTCTCTCTCTCTCTCTCTCTCTCTCTCTCTCTCTCTCTCTCTCTCTCTCTCTCTCTCTCTGCTTTGAAAGCACGAGTCTTCATTGTGGTTGAGAAAATAAATTAGTAAACATTTTGATCAACCTAACTGACTGATAAAAACTTCTTTTTATGGAATTATCAAAATTCCTTAATCTCTCTCTCTCTCTCTCTCACTCTCTCTCTCTCTCTCTCTCTCTCTCTCTCTCTCTCTCTCTCTCTCTCTCTCTCTGCGACGAAAGCACGAATCTGTATTGTGGTTGAGAAAATAAATAGGTAAATACATTGAAACAAACAAAAACATTTTTTTCGTTTTAGAACGAGCTGGCCTGGTGTCAGCAAGAGCTCCTGCTCTCTTTTTTAGTAGATGAAAACGGCCATAGGTTGTCATCATGTCATCACTTAATCGCCTTGGTTATTCTCCCATAGCCACCCTTAAACGGTGACTCAAAGCTTCCTCGAGAAGGCTGAATAATGCCTCTAAATGGCTGACAGAGAGAGAGAGAGAGAGAGAGAGACGAGGAGACGAGAGGATGAGAGACGAGAGAGAGAAGAAGAAGAGAGAGAGAGAGAGGTCTTGTTGAATTACAGTTTGACACTACTACTCGAATAACAAATGAAAGTGTTGAATCATAAGCAAAGTCATATTTTCTTAATAGCACGGCTTCTCATCACAAAATATCAGTGAGGATCACCCAGAGGACTGTATACTTGATTCCTTGAAACTTTGCAAGAAGGAAATATACAAACACTCCTCTGTCAATCTAATTCTTCCTGTATTGAACGTACGAAGAAATCACCAGTCACTTGGATAGGTAATGTTCGGTGCTGTCTGCCAACACAGCAGAAGTTTTGTCCAGTGGAATGCGCCAAGTCGCCTCACATCCGCGAGCATGCATACACGGAGATACACGCAGACGGCCATGCTTCCTTCAACAATCGGGAGAGCACAAAAACCTCAAAATAACTCTGCTGCATTGAATACCTCGCTTCTTGATTGAGAAAACAGGCAATTTTCGGTCCCTGAATCACGTCTGTTGCTATCCTGATTCTCAAGAAAGGCCGGATCATTAGCAGGAACAGAATTTGTGTTCATGTCCCTCACGTTTTCCTGCGTAAGGGATTCCGTTCTAGTCTACACCAAGGTATTCTATACACCTTGGTTTACACGTCATTCCGTCCAGTCACTCAGTTTGATGTAGATTACGCTTAAATAAAAAGATGCTATGGGTGAGTAAATAATGGCACGCACTCTATAAAAAGAATGAAAAGAAATCGAAAAGCCATTATCATACATCATTTCCAAACATATACGAGTTAGTTGAATAGCGCCTTTACTGTTCGGCTATTGCTTGCCGAAAGCTTTCAAAGCAGTCATCTGACTTTGGGGATTCTGCCAAGACGCTGCAAGCGAGGAGATTTGCCCCCTCCCCCCCGGCCCCACAAAAAAAGTAAAAGACTCAGTGGCGCCAGACTTAGCCAAGACTTGGATATAATTCTCAATAACCAGGAAGCCCGAATAAGGACAATTTACGCAGATTAACAGTATTTTGGAATGGCAACTGTGATTTAGGCATACAGTCAAGCACTTGGACCCACGGGATTATTCAGCGCTACGTTGAGAATGAATGCGAATGGAAATGATATAAATAATGAACTTATAACAGACATTCTAAAGGTCAATGTTAAAAATGGTACAACCGAATAGATTTAATTTGTAATCGAATTAAAACTGCCATAAATAAAATAAACAAGGATAAAATGCCGCGATGTTTCTTCTGTGTAATCGAGTTTTCTGTACAGCGTATAACACTGTATAAGCCGCTGCCCACGAAACATTCCGCTACGGCCCGGTGGTGGCTTGCAGTGTTGGCACCTACAGCGGTGCCAGACGCACGGTCATGGCTCACTTTCACCTTAAATAAAATATAAACTACCGAGGGTTGCAATTTGGTAAGCTTGATGATTGGGGGGTGGACGATCAACATGACAATTTGCAACCATCTAGCCTTAGTGAAGTCGAAGGCCTGGGGACGGACAGGCTTTTACAGAAAACTCGAAAGACAAATCTACATAAAATTTTAAGATATTTTGGATCCGGAGACTAAGAAAATGCTGACGAGATTATGATTATAGTCATCTCCTATAGACACAATACAATGGAAAGTCAGGACGGAAGGAAATTCCACAGTTAGTGTTAATGATAAAACTCACGCTGCGTCAAGGGAAGGAGGATTTCCCAAACGGAGCAGCGATGGTCTCTTTGTTGTCATAAACAGGTAAAAAATGCGCCAGTTTCTTCGGCGCAATCGAGTTGTCTGTACAACGTATAATGCTTCGACCAGTGGCTATGACGTCGCTCACCAGATCCGATAGAGTGAGGGTGCGTCCCATGCCTCCGGAAAACGCTGCCAGATACACGATCTATGGCTAACTCTAACCTTAAATAGAATAAAAACTACTGAGGTTAGAGGGTTGCAATTTGGTGTTTTGATGATTAGAGGGTGGATGATCAAAATACCATTTTTCAGTCCTCCAGCTTCGGTAGGTTAGTAGATCTGAGTGTGTGGACAGAATAAAGTCCAGACGGAGGGACAGACAAAGCCGGCACAATGATTTTCTTTCACAGAAAACTACAAACGAGATTTTAAGGGAGACTCGACTCTTCTATCCAGGATTATCATAATTATTATTACGTGTTTTATTAAAAGTAATAGCTGCCTCAGCTGTGTTAATATTATAAAGGTTCTTCTCTATTTTTCTTATTATTGTTTTCTTATTTACTTAAACTGGTGAGCAACGCACCAAAGGTTGGCATGTCTCAAATAGGTAATAGACCATTACCTATTCGGTGCGTCTTTGACTATTACATATTTGAGACATGCCAGCCTTCGGTGCATTGCTCACCAGTTTAAGCAACAATGAGAAAACAATAATTAGAAAAATAGAGAAGAACCTTTATAAAATTAACGCAGCTGAGAAAAATAATAATATGGAGAAACGGAAAAGAATTGCATTTGACATTGCAGTTTTTCGTCAGGTGCCTGCCATCTATATTTACTCACTGATATCTTTTTATTATAAGAATACTGGCCTCCTCGTAGGCTGGTCACACAGTTTTGTTAATAATAATAATAATAATAAAATAATAAAATAATAATAATAATAATAATAATAATAATAATAATAATAATAATAATAATAATAATAATAATAATGCGTTACACCATAATATTTATATTCATTATTTAAATACTGAACTTCTTTGCCCTTAACACTTACTGGCGACAATATTAATGAGGTCCATTAAAATTCAAACTGTAGTTGAAACAACGAAAACATTTGTATTCTGATGCAAACTTTAGTGCTAAATATAAGGGAAATACAAACGTTCTGTAAATAACTGTAGCTTCTGCAAATAACTTACGTGGAAGGAAAGAAAACTTTTTTTTCCGTATGAACAATAATGATGATAACTATTATTTCTACGTTACTATACTAAAAATAATAAATGCCAGTCAGGGCTGGAAACTCACTCTCTCTCGAGAGTTCACACGGACAGGATGTATTTTCCATCTCTCTTTAGAGATACTTCGGGAGAGGTAGAACATACATCCTGCCTATGTGAGCTCTCTCTCGAGACTGAGCGTTTCCAGCCCTGTGATTGGCTTAGCAGCAGCCAATCAGGAGCGTCGCAAGGGACTGATAACCAAAGACAATAAACGAAAGATGGGAAACTGACTATTTATACCATTAAAAAAAACGTCATCCAACCCGTCAGGATGCACGCCATCTATTGATTATGCCCTCAACTAAAACTCGGCTGTGGCGTAGCGCGGCTTTTTTAAATGTTAAAATTTATTCTTATGCTCCAATAAACTTCTCTTTATAAATTATTGAATACTAAATCGATTAATATTGCTTGTTAACATGATTATAGGGCTCTATCATAGCTTATGACTTATATATTAGGCATTTCTGAATCATTAAATAAAATCCTTCAGTTAATGTAACATTAATTGCTAAGTATCTTTATCTAAAATTGAGAGAGCAGTTAGAATGAAACAAACTTATTCTCATATTATCTTATTATTTCACCAATATAGTATACAGTAATTATTTTCCTTTTTTTGGGCTTGTGCTTATGATTGTATACTGTACATACCTAAGCAACTGTACACAAATGTTCTTGCAAAGAACATAAACAAAGTAAAAGAAATGGCACATGCTTCATTTGCATGCAATAGTCATACAAGTCATGCAAACAAAACATGCATATATCAGAATTTAAATAGCAAACAAAGCATGGGATGATCAAAACCAATAATATGAAATCAAAATGAAAAAGCAGACTTAACTTGCATGCTGATTAGCAAAAGTTAAGCAATATTTGTTAATAAAACTAAAAAAAGTACAACAACAAAGTAGTAAAAGTAAGGTACCCTTTTATAACAAATGCAATGCTGTATTTTACAGAATACTGTATAAGCAAAAATCTAGGTTTAACTTAATTTCCATAAAAAGCAAATAAAAATTGAAATCACAAATCAAATAGGAAACAAACCTATTTATAACAATTTATTAAAATCTCATAGCCCAATTGTGGGAGTTCTCAAAAATGCATATTCAATTGGCACCCTTTTATGAAGGTAATGTAAACAACACTTCTGCCTGGTATTTTCTAGTAAAATGCCATTTCTGCAAGAAGCATGCACATTCCTAAAAAAAATTTGAAACAATTATTCTAATTGACTTGAACCATGTTTCTTTTTGCATCATGTACAGTACAAGCAAATATCATAGGTTTTTCACAACTTGTTTTGCCAATTTATTACTACTGTATTACTGCGTACATTTGCTGCCAAATGGTAAATTTACTTTGGAATACTATGTGGGGTGTTGGTACCAATTACAAGATTTCATTAAAAAAATTGAACAATTATGAGCATATAATGCAGAAACTTAGATGAAACGGTAAGAATGGATCTTGTGGGAGCAGATATGCTGGTTTGCATGTAATTTTCTTTTATTTTGAATGCTTTTATCCATACATATAGGAAAATTCAATCATAGATTAAAAGGTTAGTGAACTTGAAATTAAAGTAAGTCACTCTAACTTAACTAACCTACTTATGCTCTCCCATATGAATGCTCCCACAAGATACATCCTTCCTGATGGAACAACTTTGGTTCGCTAAATAGTTGCTTCTTAATGAAAAATTAAGGTAAACATTTATAACTACAACCCAATGGTAAGCTGCTGAGAATATAACATAACTACAGATATATACAGTATATCAAAGTTGCTGTGAGAAGCCTATCTGAAAAGGCATGGAGACCCAATATTCACGAATTGTATGACAGTGAATAGGAATTGGGTATGTTTATTTCATATTTCTAGAGATTTTCAAGATATGCAAATATAACTTTAAGGTATTTATTTGAAATACAATTGACAAGAATGACAAGAAAATATAGTTTTTCTAGTTGATTTTGATATGTTTTGCAAGATAGCTTCATTTCCATTGCAAATTACTGTTGACATGGTTAGGTAACTGTTGGCATGGTTATGGTACCGCTGATATGGTTAGGTTTACTGTTGACATGATTAGGCTACTGATGTACATTACCAGGAAGGTTAGGTTGGTTGTTGGGGTTTCAAATGGCAAATATTTTTTTCTAGTCGAAAATCACATGTAAATATATTTTCTTTCCGCTTAGAGGCGTCCACCGTATTATAAATATTTTCCAATATTTATTTCGGAATAACACTGCACCGACATTCAATTTTGCTTTGGTCTATTTTATTTCTTCATTTTCTCTAAAAGTCATCATGTACTTTGTAACAGATGTAATGATTTTATTACCTTTATTCTGAGGAAAAGCATGAAAAATCAGATGGGGAAAATCATTTTCGTCCTATTGCAAACCACACATGGGTGATGATGGCTACGCCCACTCATGATTGAAATTGAATGCCCGCTTTGTGAAAAAGTAAACAAACAGACGATGTAGGCAGGTGAAATGCTACCGCCATCTTCATTTCATGCCAGGAACTAAATTGTATGCGGCCGATGCGGCTGTGGCTTGAGCTTCCCATCTTTCGTGTATTGTCTTTGCTGATAACACCTTACGATAAATGGAATGGAATGAACTATACGAATCCCAAAGCGCTGGGACCTGTGAGGTAATTCAGAACTGAAAGGAAAAATTGACCGTCGCAGCTGCACTATGCAATGATTGTTAGGAGAAGGTGGAAAGAACGATATAAGTGAATATGAACGGGGGTACAGTAAACGGAACGAAAGGGGTTGCAGCTAGGGGCCGAAGGGACGCTGCAAAGAGCCTCAAATAATGCCTACAGTGCATTGCTTGAGGTGCACTGACGGCGCTACTCTCCATGCGGATCTTACGGTGAAATCATGATGGCCGAAATACAAATTCCGTCATGACCCACCCATGTTTTTTTGTTTTTTTTTCCTAGTTGTTCAGCGCCGAAGTCTTCCAAGGCTGAAAGTTTCTAAACACACACAGACGAATATCTGAGACTCTGCTCACTTTTGAATTTGTTATTTGAGTCTTATAGGGACGAGGTGGTTTACATGCTCGCCTACCGATTCGGTAGTCGCCAGTTCGATTCTCTGCTCCACCAACATTGATTCAAAGGAATTTATTTCTGGTAATTAGACATTCATTTCCCGATATAATACGGTTCGGATCCCACAATAAGTTGTAGGTTCCGTTGCTAGGTAACCAATTGGTTCCTAGCCACGTAAAAATATCTAATCCTTCGGGCCAGCCCTAGGAGAGCTGTTAACCAGCTCAGTGGTCTGGTTAAACTAAGATATACTTAACTAACAAAGTAACCTCTGCGTTATGCTCATAACCTACAAATTTTAATATGCTCGTTAACCTAATTGACAGCAGCTTTGCTGTTAAAGAAAAATGAAAAAAAAAAAGTTAAGTAGTCTTCAAGGTTCATACGAGTCTATCTATAAAGTGTGTCAGTAGATTTCAGATCCAGGCTTTATTTTTTGTTTTATGTAAAAAAAAAAAAAAAAAAAAAAAAAAAAAAAACATTGAGATAGCTAGCTGGCTATCTGTCTGTCGGTTCGAACTTTTTCTGTCCGCCCTCAGATCTTAAAAACTACTGAGGCTAGAGGGCTGCAAATTGGTAAGTTGATCATCTACCCTCTAACCCTCAAACATACGAATTGCAGCCCTTTAGTCTCAATGGTTTTTATTTTATTTATGGTTAAGGTTAGCAATGATCGTGCATCTGGTGCCGCTATAGGTGCCAACAACACAGGCCACCACCAGGCGGTGGTTGAAAGTTACATGCGCCTAGGCGGAGTTTCATGAGCCGTGGTTGAGTCTCATACAGCATTATACGCTGTACAGAAAATCGATTGCGCCGAAGAAACTTCAGCGCATTTTTTACTTGTTCAAGTGTTAGATAAGATGTTATACTGATCAAAAATGTATTGTTATTCTTCAATAGCTTCAAGATTAAGTTAGTCTGAGGCTTATTTCTTGCATATTTTGCAAGATTTCCAATGAACAAACATTTCGTGAGAGTCTACTAACAAGTAGACTTCTTCCTCCCAGCTGGTTCCCATTTTCATATGGGGTCGCCGTTTTGGATGAGCCTCTTCCATCTATTTCTATATCCTGAGCTTCTGCCTCATCAATTCCCTTCTCATGTAAGTCTCCTCTCACACAGTCCTTTCATCTCTTTCTTGGTCTCCCTCCTCTTCTTCTTCTTCTTCTTCTATTAACAAGTAGACTACTTGATATATAACTTGAGTTCAAATCTTACGCGGCAGCTACATACACAGAAACAGACTACCTTTCATTTTCACGCTGGATGTTTATAAAGAGATATAACAATGAGCTGAATTTGAGTTACATTCATTGAGGACATTTCATTTTGCATTCATTCACTTTAACGATGCATCATAAACTCAATTAGCAAGAAATTTCCTCGTATATTTGATGAACACACTGGGCGCACAAAGTCAATTCCATCAGCATTCAAATTAATGTTGATTATGTCAACATTGTGATACATATGACTGAAAGCAAGCAGCTAATATTCACTCTAAACTATCGTATACATGTATGAGCATAAGAACATGAGAAGTCCAATTGGGTGTGTATGTATGTATTTATGTATGTATGTATGTATATATAAATATATATATATATATATATATATATATATATATATATATATATATATATATATATATATTATATATATATATATATATATATGCGGACTTAAAGCACTTCTCTTGTGTTTGCTAGGCATATATAATGTGTACGTATGTGTGTGGTGTAGTATGTATATATATATATATATATATATATATATATATATATATATATATATATATATATATGTGTGTGTGTGTAGATGTGTAATTTCACGAATTGAAGATATACTTGCAATTTCCTGACAATCTTTTTACAGAACGTGGAAGGTTCGCAGGAACATGCGAACATTTTTTAGCCTGTTATTGTGATTGCCCCCAAAACTGATAATCAAATCACCAGCACACACACACACACACTTTCCCAGTAAAAAAAGAAAGAAAGAAAAAAAAAACTTTTCGTTCCCCATATTCCCTTCGTTCTAGTTCCTGAAATACATGAATACGCTTGCAAGAAATAAATAAATAACTAAAATAAACAAATAAATAAAAATAAACGGTATGACAAACAACAGGAGGAAAGGAAGCATGCTTACATTCCGCTACTTTGGTATGAATGCTGTCCGAGCTTTGTGCACAAACATCCGAATTTTGGTCTTTCATTTCAAGTATTATATATTTCATCTCGAATACTGCTACCATTAATAATGACTACTTCAAATACCGTAATAAAGTACAAGTTATGGTTTCAAGGAAGGAATAACAATAAATTATACGCTGAGGTCTGTCATTAATTGGTTCATAAGGTCCAGTTCATTATATTCCTATTTAATAATCTGAATGGTACTTCTTAATAGGAAATGCAAGTATAGCCATTTGCGAATCGATTGGATCATAAAATTTGTAAGTACAAAAATGAGCAAATTACTCATTTCAAAGAAATACTGAAAGCAAATTGAGACTTATAAGTTTACACACATTCCCATTCTTCTTGCTACGATCACTAAGCAGTTTTCCGTAACTCATTTACATTCAGGAACGGTCTGACAGTTTTCCGTAACTAAATTACATTCAGGAACGGTCTGACAGTTTTCCGTAAATCATTCACATTCAGATATGGTCTGACAGTTTTCCGTAAATCATTCACATTCAGATATGGTCTGACAGTTTTCCGTAACTCATTTACATTCTGACAGTTTTCCGTAACTCATTTTACAAGTTCAGGAACAACGGTTCTGACAAGTTTTCCGCTAACTCCTTTGACATTCAGGGAAACGGTTCTGGACCAGTTTCTTCCGTAACTCCTTAACCCCTTTAAATTCCAGGAAAACGGTACTGACAGTTTTCCGTAAACTTACCTTTACATTCCAGGAAACGGTTCTGACAAGTTTTCCGTAACTCATTTACATTCAGGAACGGTCTGACAGTTTTCCGTAACTTATTGACATTCAGAAATGGTCTGATAGTTTTCCGTATCTCATTTACTTTCAGAAACGATCTGACAGTTTTCCGTAACTTATTTACATTCAGAAACGGTCTGACAGTTTTCCGTAACTTTTTTACATTCAGAAACGGTCTGACAGTTTTCCGTAACTTTTTTACATTCAGAAACGGTCTGACAGTTTTCCGTAACTTATTTACATTCAGGAACGGTCTGACAGTTTTCCGTAACTTATTTACATTCAGAAACGGTCTGACAGTTTTCCG
>NC_061109.1:94755474-94765474 GCF_015104395.2 Macrobrachium nipponense | reverse complement strand
TCCATTATTTGCATTCGAAGGACGTCCAGGATCGCTCACATATGCAAGCACATGACATCGAGAATTTGGAGGAGTTCGCTGAATGCAAAGTTGCAAGGACACTTCTAAAACTCCTCTGAGGACCGATGTATTGAGGACGTGTCTGTACCAAAAGCATCCTTAAGTTCATTACCGGACACCACCCGTCCCCCTTTAAAAAAAAAAAAAACTCCTGCGTTCGGGATTTAGACTCGCATAATAATAATAATATAATAATAATAATAATAATATTAATAATAATAATTAAATAATAATAATTAAAATAATAATAAATAATATATATACATATATATATATACACGTATAAATAATGTACCATATATATATATATATATATATATATTATATATATATATATATATATATATATATATATATTCCACACACGCACACACACACACACACAGTGAGAGAGAGAGAGAGAGGAGAGAAGAGAGAGAGAGAGAGAGAGAGATTCTATTATCTGAAATTAAGTAGAACAAGTGGAATGCTAACTATACGTATGAATAACCATCTGCCTTTTGTGCCACGTACACTCAGGTACTTGCACAAGCAAATACAATATTCATAAACAACTGAAAGAAAACACACTGGCAGTCCGCGCACTCCGGGAATGAGGCAACCTTACAATGAAGATGTCAGAGGATTAAGAAGACAAACCATTTAATGGCGGCAAACTATATGTTGAGGCAGATTATGGGGTGGATCTACACGTATGGGGTTCCAGAACAGTTCGTCCTTAACCATAAAAATCCCTTGGGGCTGTTTGCTCTATTTCTTTTTTTCTTTTTTCACCCCTTTCCATACCTATCTCTCAGGTCGCCCTTATATCAACAAACATCTCCATCTACAACAAAAACGTTCATTTCGGCGGTTTTGTTCCCTTCCCTTTGTCAAGTGACGAGTCTTTTTTACTCGTCCTTACCACGGTCTGTCTGTCTCATTTTGACGACCTACAATCCTAGCAACAATAGCCTTGCAGCAGCGTAGTTGAGTGCAGTGACAACCTGCAGCCTTCCCGTATATGCAATGCAAATTTCCGTCCCTGATGTCACAAGCTGTGTTGTACAATGAGGCGACTTTACAGTAGGAAGGTCTGGAGACCCATACGAAACTGGATCACCTTACAAAGCAATACTCTTTCAAGGGGACCTTATAGATAGAGAAAACGAAATGCAGGCGATGCTCTATTGGTTCTCTGGTGGCAGAATAATGACTATATTTTGTTGGTATTACCGTAAAGACCATCTTGTGAAAAAGGGGCAATTTTGAAGTGTACTGGCGACTGAAATCTTGCCATGGACAACATGGAAATGGGTCAAGGGCAAAACAGCAACATGAGCAACAGCAACATAAACAACAACAACAACAACAACACAGCCATCAACATCTGAAAATCAAGGCCGCCTCCTAACCACGGCACTTGACAAAACACAAAACGCAGTCATGTTCTCTCTCTCTCTCTCTCTCTCTCTCTCTCTCTCTCTCTCTCTCTCTCTCTCTCTCTCTCTGCGAGTTAAAGCCGACGTGCTTACAAAGTATGTTAGACCTACATAAACAAAGCCCAGTGACCGGTATCACAATAACCCACTTGATTATAAATGAGACAATAAAAAAAAAGATCAAAACCCTCATCTCCGGCAGATCCCTCATAGCGAAACAGCGCCTCATATATCGACCTGCCGATGACGACGACGAGGGAGATACACGGTAGCCATGGTGGTGGTGGTGGTGGTGGTGTCTTGTCTATGAACACGGCAAGGCCGGGTAGGCCTCTCTCTCTCTCTCTCTCTCTCTCTCTCTCTCTCTCTCTCTCGAGGTACAGAGGCAGGACTCCCTAAGATATCGATTTCGTCTCCGCTACAACAATCAGGGGATAGCGAGAGTTGAAGCATAAATGGTGGAGGGCAAAGGCAAGAAAACATTCCGGGAGAGAGAGAGAGAGAGAGAGAGAGAGAGAGAGAGAGAGAGAGAGAGAGAGAGAGACTGTTTGAGCAAAGAGCTTCACTTGATTTACTTGCACAGAAAGAGCGAGAGGGGGAGAGAAAGAGAGACGTTGTTGCTCTAGAATGAGATGAATAATGAAGAATACTGAATAAAATGATTAACTGTAACTCATGAAGAGAGATATTTTTTTAATAAAAATTCTTAAGAAAATTAAAGAGAGAGAGAGAGAGAGAGAGAGAGAGAGAGAGAGAGAGAGAGAGAGAGAGAGAATGACGTCATGATCTACCGCTGATCCCCTTCCCTCGGTCCGGCTTAACTTCGGTGACGTCATGTGTGACGTCATCAGGCAGCAGGCAAAGAGTAGCATCCGCTGCTCTCATTCATGGCGACATTTCTCCGCCACAGCTGCATGATATGCCGACGGGTGTCCCTTCTCGGGAACACGACGATTTGGAGCTTCTCTCTCTCCTGGAAATCCGATACATTCATTAACTGTTATGCATCAAGTGTTAACGACAATTGCTGTGTGAAGAGCTTTTCTCTCTCTCTCTCTCTCTCTCTCTCTCTCTCTCTCTCTCTCTCTCTCTCTCTCTGTAGGTATACAAAGTGCATAGTGCTGGAGATTTTTTCTGCACTGGGGCTAATTCTTGGTTCTTCAGGTTAGGATTGAGTGTGGTAGTAACTGCTGCCTTGTTTTTTCCAGGGGTCCATCCATCATGCACACACTTATTGTTCTAAATATAAACCTCACACAGACACATCGGGAGTGAGTTTCAATTCTCACCACTGACACCTGCAATTTCTTCTAATGCAAAGTAACATGCGCTACGTAGCGCAGCTAGCATAATAAAATAATAATTCAAACCGTAGTAAATAAAAGCAAGTCAAATATTTTTCTTTACTTCGTCCACATGGACAGAACGTTGCATGGCACAGCGTTCAACTGCTTCCGAAAAATGTTTACTTACTGACCTCCATTTCCCCAGGAGTTGGACGAAACCTCGCGACGAAATCTATTTAAACTTGAGGGTGGTCGAATTGTAAACATGATATTTGAAACCTTTAACTGTGTACTATCATATTACGTAGTTGTTCTTCCCTATTCTCATTTTATGATTTACAACTGCATGGTAGGAATTCGACTTCTCTGTTAGAATGCTAATTCATCCGAATGCATCATTGTGTATGAAAATTATTTGTAACATGACCAACAGAAGTCTCTTATTGACGATAGACTGACTGACTATCCATCCACTACGGAGAGGGTCGTTAAAATGTTTGGCATGCGGCCAAAAACTGCCATTTCCACCACCACGTTCGCTAACATCATGCGATGTGTAAGCGCACACGATGTGTATTTGTAAGCGCGCATGTAACTCTGAGAGAGAGAGAGAGAGAGAGAGAAACTATTGCATCCATATTTTGGCATTGAGAAAATTCTTTCCTGGCTGTTCGTCTGGGATAACGAACAATAAAGATGCCATCTCAGCCTGAGGAAAGGAGTGGCATTAGTCACTCATCGGTTTCCTTGAATCGGTCTTCAGCCAGGATATTAACATCTGTTGTAATGGGATTTGGAGCGTTGCTGGCACCGTGCGCCCACGCATGCTTATCTAAACGAAAGCTTTTACACATCCACGCAGGAAGGTACAAATGTTTTCAATTCCGCAATTTGAGACACACAAATAATAAAATAAATACAAACACACACACAACAACACACACACACACACACACACACACACACCACATATATATATATATATACTATATATATATATACATATATATATAATTTTTTTTTTTAAATAACGTAAAATGTAAACACCTGATTACATGGAGAGTTTCAGCCACGAAGGTAAAGTGGTTGTAACTTTGTTCAGCACAAAAGTACAATTTGCGATGGGAAAGGACAGTTTGGTTGCAATATAACCTAATTATGTATATATTCTCACTCAAAGTCAACTCTCTCTCTCTCTCTCTCTCTCTCTCTCTCTCTCTCTCTCTCTCTCTCTCTCTCTCTCTCTCTCTGTCGCCCCCCAACCGTTTGCCAAAGAACGTGCGAGTGCAAGGCTCTTGGACTTCCTGATCTAAAAGCAGAAACGATAATGGTAGCCAAGAGACCCAAAAGTCAGGCACAGATGATACAATCAATTATTCACATTTATGAATAATTGAAATTCCATTTTCATACATATTTGTTACCGCTGTCATCAAAGGCTTTAAACCCACTCCGTTACGAAAGGCTTCGTCACAGTTTTTTCCCGCTTTGTATAACGGATATCAACCGAGCTTATTTGAGTAAAGCCTAAAGTATAACTAACCGCAGATTGTAGTTTTTAATGTTACTTTGATCTGATTAAAAGTCTGTCACTTTGTCTGCTTTCTCAATATATATATATATATATATATATATATATATATATATATCTTATAAATACATACTTCCATCATTATATAAGAGTATGAAATATACAATAAAGCTATTAAGTCTACATATAAGATTAATAATGGTTGACATGTGTGCAAGCCCAAGGCCTCTCAGTTGATGTTTCTGTAGTCACTGCCAAAGAATTTAAAGGTTCAGCAAGACAAAATAAATACTGAACAAAAGCCTCGAGCTACATTTCAGCAGATCCACGACTTATTAAAATTCCTAACAGAAGTCAATCTCCACAGCGCCTTTGGAATTCCAAAAGTTCCCTAGAAGAGCAAAGCCAAATACGTAGTTATTACCATATCCTCATCAACTGTCTATGATACATTCTAACAGTCTGTTTTCTTAGGCGGGGAGAGTCTCAAGTGCTTCAATGTGATCTTAATCGGCACAGAATAACAGCCAACGTAAACAAGTTCATTAGCTCTCAATAAGGGAATGGAGACATTATACATAACGAATCGGTAGCGCGTAGATGTGCGGATAAAAAGAAATTATATGTTTTTAGACATGAATTATACATACTTTAAGTTTACTCAAATAATACAAATAGAAAAACTGACAAGCGAAACCTCACAAACCCTCTTGGCATATATAGTAATGATGTCAACAATAGTCCTTGTACAGTAAAACAGAGAGAGAGAGAGAGAGAGAGACGTCATTATTAACATACTTGAAATAAACTGGACAAGAATGGAATATTCCCTGAATAGAAAATAATAATTGAACTGGACTCGATTTCTTGAAATAAAGCAATCGTTACTCAAGTTTCGCCGTGAAAAGGTTCGACACAAAAGGATCCTTTTAACATCATATGGAAACGTATATAATATATATATTTATATATATATATTATAGTTATATATATACATATATATATATATATATATATATATATATATATACATATATATATACACGTTTCCATTAGTCACTTGTGTGAGTGTTTCAGAGTAGATTGTCTTGTCAAAATGAACTCGCGCTATCAAAACGATAACTCTACTGGTTAGTTTATATACATCACATATATATATATATATATATATATATATATATATATATATATATATATATATATATGTATGTATGTATATAAACTAACCAGTAGAGTTATCGTTTTGATAGCGCGAGTTCATTTTGACAAGACAATCTACTCTGAAACACACACTACACACAAGGGACTAATGGAAATAGACATAAATAGATGCCTTAAGGTCGTGGGCTGATCTCGGCTACAGATAGTTACCGAGGAAGGTTACCCGACATGAGTAGTGTATTTTGGCATAGTAGACAGAGAGATAGAGAGAGAGAGAGAGAGAGTTTACAGGCTATCTCATCGACGTCAATACTGGGTGAATTTTTATTATTATTATATTATATTATATTATTATTATTATTATTATTATTATATTAGCGAAAAACTCTTCAATAAAGACATATCTAGGCCACCACCTTGCCAAGCAACCCTCTACAGAACAGAACCTCTAATTAAAAAAAAATAAAAAATGAAGAGAGAAATTACCAATAACTTTCAAAAATTTATATATTAAAAGTAAGGCACTGATACTGACTAATGGTACGTTCAAAAGTATGTTAAATATATTCTTTGTGACTAGTAAATTTGTGGTTCCAAAATCTTCGCTTAAAAAAAACTAAGAGAATTTTAATTTGGCATATTTCTTTCGCATTATTACGCGATGCTAGTTATTCCACATCATCGATATATTGATCTTCTATCAAACTGGATTTTATGGATGTCCATCAGGCAATACTTCATTAAATTTTGCTTCCATTTTCTTGGCTTAGTTTTAATTCCGGATATGGAAAGCGAATCGATGAGATACAAAAATATTTCCACTATTATTACTATCGGAATAATAATAATAATAATAATAATAATAATAATAATAATAATAATAAAGAAACAAATCCACAATTATGTATATGTACATGTATTTAAAGTTGAATTTGTACAGAAAGCTTTCGGGAAACTGTTCGGTTCCCCTTGTCTGTACAAATTTATCTTTAAATATAAGGCGCACATATACGTACCTACATAACTGTGGATTTGTTTCTCCATTTCAAGATTCATGCTACTGTAACGAGTATTTTTAATAATAATAATAATAATAATAATAATAATAATAATAATAATAATAATAATAATAATAATAATAATAAGAAGAAGAAGAAGAAGAAGAAGAAGAAGAAGAAGAAGAAGAAGAAGAAGAAGAAGAATCAAGCGATATCCAGCAGGGACAGTTACTAGCATTTTAAAGCCTTCAGGACTTTAATTCAAAATACGATGGCAGTTTTTAAATGTCTCTTATCAGTGCGGAACTACTAGGGGTGCAGGAGGTGCAATGCCCCAGGGCCCACTGTGACTGGGGGCCCATCTGGCCCCAACATAATGTCTTAGTAGCTTGACCTGGTAATATATTTGTAAATATGTTTAACAATAATGATAACAATACTAATAATAGTTGTAATAATGATAACATATATATATATATATATATATATATATATATATATATATATATATATATATATATATATATATATATATGTTTATACAATACAGATGCATGCATACAGGTATATATACACAAACCCATAAATCATATAAATATAAATGTGTGTGCTTTGATTTATTTATGAGCATCAGTTACTGGTAAATCATGTAATGGCAATTAATTTTGCTTTTCATGATAGTGGCCCACTCAAAGAACTGGCACCAGGGCCCATAATGACCTAGTTCCGCAACTGTCTCTTATTACACATGTTTCGTGTATATGTCATTCTCGCATCATATCAATTGAAATGACACCATCAAGACTTTATTTATAAAGCAAAGTACTACAAACGTTTTAAATCCTCTCGGTTACTTGACAGTTCTTGCCTATGACGACTCTAAAGTGGGCGGATATCTGCAGTAAGCAAGATGCACTGTTTGCTTTTCAGAGAGAGAGAGAGAGAGAGAGAGAAAGAGAGAGAGAGAGAGAGAGAGAATGGTCTTCGTTTTTTATTTTGCGAGCCTTACTCATATTTCGTCGATGTATATCTACAGTACGGGTAATTGTATTCCAGTATCACTACTGAACAAAAGCTACAAGGAAATGTTTTCAATTTTCCTAAGAGTGCAGTCTTAGAACTTCTTCCTAGAACAATCCGTACCCTGTTCATATTATTGCTGCACCTTGCATAAAATTAAAAACTACTGAGACTAGAGGGCTGCAATTTGGTATGTTTGATGATGGGAGGGTGGATGATCAACATATCAGTTTGCAGCCCTCTAGCCTCAATAGTTTTTTTTTTTTTTAAGCTGAGGGCGGACAGAAAAAGTGCGGACGGACAGACACAGCATCTCCACGATTTTCTTGTACAGAAAACTAAAACAGTTGAAATCTGAGTTTGTGTCGGGTAGACCGCCAGGCGATACCGTAGCCATATAATATTGATCGAGTTCCGTCGTCAAATGGTTTACAGAGGCTATTAATATCGCATATCTAAAGTCAACGGACGCCATGGAGAGGCGAGTTCACCAGAGCATAGAAATCGAAGCGAAACAAAAAAATCCCGGTAAACACGCGGGAGTGAAATATTGGTGAGCTGCAGCACACTACTTGACCACGTATCAATCCTCAAGGGGAGTTTCTATCGAGGGTTTTCTCTCCCCCGAAACTCTCCCTTCGAAATCCACTCCAGCAGCTTCGTCTACTTCCAGCTCCTCTTTTTCGCCTTTATTTTCGATATATCTGCCACCAGGATTTCCTTCCGGCGACAAATTCTTTTCCAGAGAGAGAGAGAGAGAGAGAGAGAGAGAGAGAGAGAGAGAGAGAGAGAGAGGTTGGGGGACTCTCTTATCTTCTCATTAAAGAAGCGCTGCTTAAGCTCGGAATTGCAATATGATCTCTCTCTCTCTCTCTCTCTCTCTCTCTCTCTCTCTCTCTCTCTTCATTCAATGCTGTTATCTGGTGGTGCCTTCCCTTAACGGCGTCCATTTCCATTGTATCCAGTTCTTCCTTTGTGGGTTCTCCTTCTCCTCCTCCTCCTCCTCCTCTTCCTCATTCCTCCTCCTCCTCCTCCTCCTCCTCTGCTGTACTCGATCCACTTGTTTCATCCCTCCATACCCTCCCCACCCCCCCCACAGAAACCACAAACCCCGCTCCTCCCCCCGCCCCCCCGGTGACCAAAAAACCCCTTCCACTTGGAGGGCGTCTTCTTTTCAATCCCAACTGCACTCGAGAACACCTCTCGGTCCGTCATATCCCGACGCTTTCTTCCTTTCTCCTATTTTTACTTTCTTTCGCTTTCTTCTCGCTGACTTTGTGCGTTCACATTAAAGGGCTTGTTTTTCATCACCTACGTTTTCCCTTACTGCGATGATTCATGTCAACTTTTTCGACTCTAATGCTGACAACTGCTGACTTTGTTGTATGGTTTGATTATAGC
This sequence comes from Macrobrachium nipponense, assembly GCF_015104395.2. Classification (NCBI taxonomy): domain Eukaryota; kingdom Metazoa; phylum Arthropoda; class Malacostraca; order Decapoda; family Palaemonidae; genus Macrobrachium; species Macrobrachium nipponense. Next base: position 94,756,596 of record NC_061109.1, on the reverse strand, counting down.
TTATTTTCACTTACAGGTTTTATTTTGATTTCTCACGCTGTCTCCAATAGCTGCCTTCCAGAGTCGACATTGCCTTATTCAAACTCATTTTTTAAAAATAAACATCTGCATTAGGAGTTCTTGGGGCGTGCTAATTCTTAGGATTTGTCAAACCAAACGTTTTCATTTCCCTGACTATGGAAATTAAGAATGAAATAGTCTACCAAGCTTGTGGCACGTTACTTTATATATCTGCATACTCTTATTATGTCGCCAATAGCTAAGGTCATTTACCGCCCAATTCAAATGAAATGTACAATAACTGCAATATTCAATATAGGTACTGAGCTTTCAGAAAACATTTAACAAGATTCTGAAACGATAATAAAAAAAAATCTTCCGATCTCTTTCACATAGAAATACCAGTTAACTGTTTACGATGTATTATTATTAAAGTAAAACACAAAACACGAAAAAATACAGATCAAGAAAACAATTAACACCACCCTAAATTAGCCCCATCAGTCAAGTAGCCTACTCCTGCCCCCTCAGCCCCCCCCCCTCTCAAGATGACATCTAAGACGAAGACATCTTAACACAGCTCATCCATCCCTGATAAGAAAAACTTGACGACCAGTACTGCCAATCTCCTTCAAGATCGCCCAGGTGTCAGGGATCGTACTTTTGGGAAAACAAAGACGCGTCAAGATGTCAGGGCACAAAAAATATAAATAAAAAAAGGCGACACAGTATAGCAAATAAGTGATATAAGTTGTAGTAGACACGGAGGGCTTCAATGAATGGACAGGGCATTGTTTTTCGTTTGACCCGTCTGCCTTGTGCTTGCTAGAGAAGTACATAGAGTCATTTGCCTCCAACGAGGTCGTTCTTAGATGCGAAAAGCTTGCACATATGGTCAAAAACACACTCACACACACAGGTTGAAAATGATAAGCATGAACGAGCAATTATTCTCCGTCAGCATGAAAAGTCTTCAAATGACCTTCAACTCGTAGCTGTGTCCATATCTTTAACAATGCTACCGAGAGAAAGTGTGAGAGAGACCAGCCTTCAAATTTACATGACCCTACGTCAGGTAGACAGTCCTTCACCTTACACTGCAGAGCAATCCATAATGGTACA
>NC_061109.1:94742974-94750474 GCF_015104395.2 Macrobrachium nipponense | reverse complement strand
AACAGGGAAGTCATCGTGTGTTTAAATGTACAGCACACCAAGGAACTTATATTATCTGGAAAATGAGAGTTGTCTGCTTTCTTCAGACATTTCCGTGCACCAAACAGCGCCACAATACCATAAAAAAAAGGGGGGGGGGGGGGGAGGGGGGGGGGGGTAGTTTCACAGGCAATTATACTGCTGCACTATTTACGTATACTATACCTAGTATCTATTTGTTCATACACATGTTGGTCGTCGGCATGTGGCCAAAAGCAAGAGATTAGTTTATATCATGTATATTACCATATAGTTTATAAATAGTATATTATATATATTATATAAATAGCTATTTGGGCATATTTTCTCTCTTATAAAATTCTTATTGAAGTCAACGGTTTTTTTTGCAGCTACTATCTTATCTAGACTCACAATTAGTCTATATTCTTCTTTTTCTAAAATCGTAACAAAAAAGTATAGGCTAATTGAGTCTAAATAAGAAAATGGTAGCTAGAGAAAATGCCGTTGACTTTAATACGAGATATATATATACGTGTATGTATGTTTTATATATATAAGGTATATATATATATATATATAGATATATATATATATAAACACATGCATACACACATATATATCCAATTAAAGTCAACGGCATTTTCTCTTAGCTACCATTTTCTTATATATAATGTATATATATATATATATATATATATATATACATATATATATATATAATATATATATATATATATATATATATATATATATAAGTAAGGGTACCGACATCTCACGTGCAAGTCTGAAGTTTGATACCATCTACCACCCCGCCCCCTCCCCCCGAAATAGTCGAACCAGCTGTGAATATGTGCTACCATCAACTGGGGTCAAGAAAAAGAAATAGCGCGAGTGATCACATTCCAAAATGGTTTGGTGAGAAACTGATAACCGGAGATCTCTTCTTCCCTCTGGCGCCATTCCATCTGACTGGGAGAAAATGTATCCAGATCAGCAGCCAATTTTCTTCTTTTTTTTCTCGGTTACAGGGACGTGTTCACTGTCATTACTTTCCTCTAGGGACATAACCATAGACATAACCATAGCCATTCTTCTCAGCGTGAACAATGTCCATTTCCATTATTTCCGCTGGAGATAGTTCCACTAACACACTTTCCTATCAGTTAGCGTCCACTGATAATGATAAAGACACGCCCATTGTCCTTCATTTTTTTCTTTTAATCTCTTTGGAGATTTACGAGGCAAATATAGCGATTTCAAAGAATCCTGAAATACTTCAAAGGGTAATCACGTTGTATCTATAGAACTACTATATCTTTTTGAGAGTGCCTCAACTTAATACATATACATGTAGCCATAGTCTTAATACATTCTCTTGCGTCAGTTCTTAATCTATTTGCATACTTTAACGTAATAGGCAGTCGGAAAAACACTCTAGCCCCATCTGTTGGCGTTACGTCAGTACATGAACTTAAAAAAACAAAGATAAAACATTCAGCATGACTTAACACACAGAAAGAGAAGGTATGTCTGAAGCTACATTGGAAAGAGTCGATATCCACTGATTTTTGACGAATCGGTAAATAACTATTTCCGAACCTGAAGTATTGCGTAATGTTCTGAGTTGCTAAACCTTTTTTTTTTAAAGGTAATGTTACCTGCTGAAAGACGCAATGGATACAACTAAAGCGAACTGAAAGTGTATACGAAAGGAACAAGACGAAAAGTAAATATTGACAGAGTCTTACCAGGTGGATTTGCAATAAACAGCCTAATGTTATAGCGAAATGCTATGCGACACTTGCCGTTTGCCCTTCTCATGGATTCTTCAGTGAAAAATATGATTTGGGATAAAAATAAAAGGTTAAGATGCGGGTAACGATAGGAATTTGGCAGCCTTGGAAAGGGCGGATGAAGAGCTCTTAATCAGCATAGCTCCATACGCTTTACAAAGCTGTTTGATAGAATGCATTATATATCTGGAGAGATGAGCCATGAAATGAGTGCAAGGAAAACCAAAATTATGAGGATAAAGTATGCACTGTGAGTTGATATGCCCTTCGCCTAGATGGAGAAGGATTAATGAAGTCAAATCTTTTACATGTTTAGGGAAAAAAAACATCTAAGAAACGCTTCTTTGAGTTCCAATTTAGTGAAGGACTAAAAGCAATGAGCAGGTTGAATAGTACTGGACAAAGAAATGAACTGAGACTATATAAGAATGTAATGTTATTTTACAACTCTTTTATGATGCTAAAAGAACATGAGGCATTTATGGCAATGACAGCATAGCCCAATGATTTTGTCGATTTGAAAACAATGCTTTGAGAAGAATATTTGGAGCCAAAAGACAGGATTGCGAGAGAAATGATATTATCAGGGGAATTACGGAAGTAGTATAGTGCTGTAGATGAAACGAAGGTCCAGCTGTAGATAAAATAATGATGGGAAGAGATGGAGATGGCTTTAACATATCCTTCAGACTAACCCAAGGAGAACAGTAGGTGGTGGTGCCAGTTGGCCTCCTCAGGCCCCCAAAATAGTTGAAAGAACCAGACCTAGACAAACGAGAACTATAGGATGGTTGAAGATTTGTGGAAGATACAGCCAGGGAAGATGTGAAGGATTGAAGGATGAAATTTTATGAAGGCCATTTGAATTGTTTGTAGTTGGAGACGATGCCAAATGCAAGCAATGGACAACGTGTACCTTTCCACCAAATTAATCCAATGCACATAAAGTACAAGTGTAACGACAAGAGTAAACGAACCATTTGAACACTTGGTACAAAATAAAGTGTCAATTAGATAGAATGTAGCCAATGTACCAAATGTTTATATTTTCCCCCCTTTTGTTTGTATTTTGGTTGGGTATAAATGGTATGCTTTTCCACTTAGCACATTGAGTGTGATTTTGCGTTGATTAAATTTTTACTTTGAGTACATTTTCTATGCGTTTCCATCAAGCACATTTTGTATGCTTTGCCGTTGAGTACATTCTGTATTTGTTTCCATTGGGTACATTTTGTAATTTTTTCCACTGGGTACATTTTGTATGCTTTTCCGTTGAGTACATTCTGTATTTGTTTCCATTGGGTACACTCTAATTTTTTCCATTGGGTACATTTTGTATGTTTTAGCACTGAGTAAATTTCGTATTTTTTTGACTGAGTATATTTTGTCTTAAAGATACATTTGGTATACTGGGTAAAAATTGTTCATTAGGAACTTACTGTATTCTAGGTACACTGAGTACAAGGGGTAAATTTTCTTACATTGGGTAAATATTGTTCATTAGGTACATTTGGTATTTAGGGTACATTTAGTCTGCTAGTATTGTGTTCATTTTGTCCATTGTATACATCTAGTTCTCTTTTTATCCCAAAAATACCTGGGCACTAACAACTTAGCACATGACATCATCAATAAGCTTAAAAATAATAAATGCCTATTCATAAAAATCAATGAATTTATCAACAGAAATGTTCTTTTGTTTTCTGCAGTAAGCCATGTCACTTGTTTTTTCGTATTTCCCTATATTCATGATCTGACGTTACATTTACAAATAGCGCTGGTATTCTAGTATTTTTTATTTATTTATTTATTTATTTTTTGCAGCAATGACATTCTCAGACAAACCTTTTGCAATTGTTTTGATTCAAATTGTTTGTAATGGGTTGTGATTCCTCACATACAAACATATTTCTATAAAAGCGATGTATTTGCCCTTCAAATTAAGCAGTCTGTCGCTGATATGTGTGAGGTTGCCAGAAAATCTGTTGTGATCAAGTCTCTCTCTCTCTCTCTCTCTCTCTCTCTCTCTCCTCTCTCTCTCTCTCTCTCTCTCTCTCTCTCTCTGAACCAGACCATAAATGAAACAGCCTGGCACTGGCATGATTATAGCAAGTGTGGCACTCCTCCTAAAGAAGGCAGCCAAACAAATGAACCTAATTCAAACTCTTAATCAACCGTTATGACATCAAGATCTGTACTCGGCATCGAACACAGAAAGGCACAAAGTCTATTCCTTTGAGACGTTCGAATGCTGCGGGTTAATGGCAGTTTCTAAGACGACGGAAGACGTCTAGGTCATTCATTTTTCTAGGAGTCCGACGTCACTGGACTACATTAACTGAGCCAATGCACGTGCAATATTCACACAACTTTCGGTTAAAACGTCATGAAAAATGAATCAAATTATTTGTACAAGATATTTGGCGAAAAGCGGATGTCCTTGAGAATTGTTCAAATAATTTATTAGGAATAAAAGTATGCTAAAAGCACATTAAAATGGAGTTGAAACGAAAACTTCCAATTCACAAGTTAATCATTTCAGAAGCCAAGTCATCATAATACACAAAGCTGCAGTTGACTCACATACCAGGGCAGCAACTCGCAAGAAATACGAGGGACAGCTGAACTGCAATTTGCTCCTTGCAATGAAAATTCGTCTTCGACGGTGCCCAGAAAACAAGCGAACAGAGAGAAAGAAAGAAAACAAAACACGGGATGGATAAAAAAAAAAAAAAAAAAAAAAAAAAGGGTTCTCGTAACCCAACCCACCACCACACCGGCGACGCTGACACCAACTCGCTCGTCGGTCGGTTCGCTCATGAGTTCCCTCGGCCTAGTTCTGAGAACGAGCAATGCATACGTCCAACTTGGGCTTTCCCGGCACAAAAGGAGGGAGTCTTCGGGGGAAGGGAAGGTGGGGGGAGGGGAAGGCAGGGGATGGAAGGGAAGGGGGTAAGATGATGATGATGATGACACTCCGGATGGATGTACCCGTACATGGTGGACTATGGGTGCGGAATGAAACGTTCCTTCTTTAATGTTTTTTTTTTTTTTTTTTTTTAATCATTTCGCTATGGGTTTCCATCCAGGAGCGACACCTGGCGGAGCCCTGGTTTGCCTCGGAGTCTTCATTCATTCGAAATTTGCCTCTCTCACTCCTCACTCTTTGTGTAGTTCATTAGGGTATGACCTGGTGCAGCAGACGACGTGTGCGCCTTGTAGTACATTCGCTTTTTTTTTTTTTTTTTTTTTTTTTTTCAAACCTCGACTTCCGATTTTATTTCCCGTTTTTTTTCAAGTTCTCACGAACTGAAATTGCTACAGGTTTTTCCTAAAGCTCCCATACGTCATGTTTTTTCCTCATTTTTTTCCTACTTCATCATTAATTGAGGTATATTTCAATCTTCCTAGCTAATGAAAATCAAAGTGATGCAAATCTGCAGACTTCCTATTTTAACATTTTCTTTTAAAACACTCACCAGTCTTGGTCATTAAATTTAAAAAGCAACTCAATGACTTGCAATGAATAAAAAAAATTAACCCCATCCCTTGGGGAATGGGGTTAACAAAAATAAAAAGAATCACAAGTGAGCAATCATTCTTGTATGAAAGAGAGAGAGAGAGAGAGAGAGAGAGAGAGAGAGAGAGAGAGAGAAACTCATCTCATTGGACAGTTCTGAGTCCAGGCAATTTTTTCAGAGTACCGAAATACTTGCGTATCAAGATGAACCAACCCTCTGCTAGGTATCTTGACGTAATCAATTATCTTTACAATGATCAGCATCAGACTTTAAGTGAATTTTAGAATATTTCATTAGAAATTGTACTTTTGAAGTAGCATCGAAACAGACATAACTGATAGAGAACAGAAAGCCTTACGTTTTTCTGTTCTAGATATTTCCTACTCACACATTAGCATTGTTGGCAATTATCTGCATGAAACGAGTCTCTTTTCTATTGGTATGCCTATAGAGACTTCACAATTCTGACTGTGGAAAAAACAGAAAGGAAAAAAAAATGCGCCACATTTGATGAATTTCTACATTACATAGCGATCAAACATTAAAACAACATTTAGTCTTGCCTCAATGACTCACTGAAAATCTGTAGAAGTGTGAGCAAGTTATGTAACACTGTATCTTGCCTCGATTCCTATGCACCGAAATTAATTAAGTTATGATAAAGCTGACTCAATTGAGAGAGCTCTGTTTACAGATAATTTCTTATGCAATACAGAATTCGTGATAAAAACAAAAAACTCATACTGAAATAAATTCAGATGCACTCAGGATGGCACGTGGATGTGAGAATGTGTAACTGACACACAAAATAAACAATGCTCTGATCGTTCGCCCTACATTCTTAGAAATGATAACTATTCTTGTACGTTCATTTCAAGAACTTCATTCAGAAGTGTTCTGCCGCGTAAGAAACACATCCTTCTCTCAAACCCTTTGCCATAATGGTTGTTTCTCTCTGCTGCGCAATTCAAAGTGACGACATTTATGAGAACTGATTTTTACTGATGATCAATATGTTTATTTCATCTCTTTTAGTGAAAAGATGTTAAAATCTTGAAATAATACTTTGACATTTATCTGATCACCTGTTACAATCTTTTTTCTGATTTCTGAGAATTCCAAAGTTTTCCGGCCCTTTGAACATGTGTATACAAAGTGTTCATATACAAACGCATAAACGTGGGAAAAAAACTCTTAAACGAATATTACACAGCATCGTTTTTCAAGTAATATAATCAAATAATACAATCATGAGGCAACTCCATCCACACCTATCACACCTTCTTCTCGGAGAAAGGCATCCTCCTCCCTCTTCTCTTGGCCATTAACCCACCCTCGAGAGCTCTTTACCTTCTCCTTACTTAAAATTCAGCGCACGCGCTCTCAGGCTCCTGACCATATCCATATATAACAAGTAAAAAAATGCGCCCACGTTTCTTCGGTGCAATCGAGTTTTCTGTACAACGTATAATACTGTATGTAACTCTCAGCTACGGCCCATGAAACTTCCAACCACAGCCCTGTGGTGACCTGTGTTGTTGGGATTTATAGCAGTGGCAGACTCACGCGCATGGCTCATTTTAACATCAAATAAAAAAAAGTGTAGACGGACAGACAAAGCCACCTCAATAGTTTTCTTTTACAAAAAAAAAAAAAAAACAGTAAATCCTGCGAAGACTTATCACAGCTACAACAGCTTTCTTTGATAGAACAAGTTCTATGTGTGTATGTACGGCATGTTGATACTGCATCGTCTACATACATGACTTTTTCTATTGTAATTTCTTGTGTACTTCGACGAATGCATAATTTTGTCTTCAACAACTGTTATTTATCATCCCATCTAAGTACAAGTCGAAAAGTTTCCTTCCTGACTAAACAGGCAGGTAAGTGTGTAAAGTAGATTTCATCGTATCCAATAAATTAAATGGAAACCAAACTCTTGCCAGCTTTATTTAAAACTTACAGAAAAAAACGGCTCGACACAACACTCTAGTATATAACAGATTCATGTCAAAAAGTGATCGCAGTAAAAATTACGTTGCGTAAAATGTCCTGAAAAATTAAAAGATGGCTAACCTACGACTACGAAACCTTTTATTTTTTATTTTTTTGCAGTTTTCCGAGTCGACCTAAGTTCGTCTGTTTCTTTTCCATTCCTCTCCAATTTTAGTTTTGTTCCACTT
>NC_061109.1:94727974-94740474 GCF_015104395.2 Macrobrachium nipponense | reverse complement strand
ATGTCAAGAACTTCGGTTGTCTGAGACGATGCATTGTTAACAAAAATATCAGCTGAATTTATCGTCTCACAGAGGCAAGTCGCAAAGTTAGAACAAAGTTTCTTGTGGTTCTACGATTCAGACAACATAAATGAACAGACACGTTTCCGTATATGACTTGACTCCGTATGGCTACTGTGATGACAAGACGGAAAACTATTTTTAAATAGTAATTTGTTCAATGTTTCACTGAAGTTAGGCTACATGTTCGATTCGTATACTGGTATTTCAAATGATGAACCAGTTATTCTGTTGGCCTCCCTTCCGTTCTTTTTAGTGCCTTGCTTGCACATCGTATATGAATGTACCAGAAGAAATTTTGCATCCCCATAGATAAAAACCAGTTAAGTCATAACTCCTACATATAATTCACTTTTCTCTCTTCAGTTTCTCTCAACGAATGCTTTCTATGTCAGTGGCGAGGCAAATGCGCCTCTCTCTCTCTCTCTCTCTCTCTCTCTCTCTCTCTCTCTCTCTCTCATAATAAAGCCCATTGTCATCTAAAAACGAACACATCACAAAATAGTAAACACAAATCGCGCTCGTTAAGTCATGAGAACATCTGCCAAAAAGGAAAGACAACTCTTCGTTCAAAAGGTGTCCCATATACAGACAGACAGTTACGGCACAGAGAATGGCTACGGTTATACATGACCACTGGATGATTGTTTTACAAAGAGCTTCTCAAATACGACGGACTTACGTACAAGCGTTCGGAACTAGGGCATCGTGGCATATCCTTCTCGCTGAGCGTTTATCGGTCGTTCAACAGAGCACCAAAACATCCTCCTCAGAGTTTCCCATTAGAATGTTCCAATCAACACAGCGCCATAACATCACTCTCATTAGCCCTGAACACTTGAGCTTCGTTCCGCGTCCCCGTAGTGGGGTTCCGTCAGTGCACCTCATGAGGTGAACTGAAGGCATTACTGAAGGTTCTTTGCAGTGTTCCTTCGGCCCATAACTGCAACTTATTTCATTCCTTTTTCTGTACCTCCATTCATAGTCCCTTTCTTCCTTCTTACTGTCCACCCTCTCCTAACAATTGTGTCATAGCGCAACTGCGAGGTTTTCGTCCTGTTACGCTTTTCAAACCGACCTTCTCTCAATCTCCCTTCCAGCACTGAATGAACTTATTGCTCCCAATGCTCAGCTTCCTTTCCAGGGCTGAATGACCTTATATGTCCTAGTGCTACGTTTCCTTTCCAGCACTAAATAACTTCATAGGAACCAGCGCTTAGCCTCTGGCCTAAACTATATTCCATTCCATTCCATTCATTCCACGTGGCGCTATGAAACCAATGTCACGGATCCCCACTAAATAAAAACATAATTCGCTTAGGACTAACCAAAGCTTCATTTAACAAAGCACATCAAAATGTTTCAAACGGTTTCCCAGTAAATAATTTCCGTCAACATAGCGTTCTCACTGATCCTATCTAATACTATTGGTTTCACTCTACGTACCAATAAAAAGCTTCTTGCGAAATAACGTCATGACATGTCTTAATTAACCCCACAAAAAAACTTTCTTATCCCTCCGAGTCCTTATAGGACCCTAATATCCTTCTCGCTGATATGAAATGTAGGACCTTAATATCCTTCTCGCTGATATGAAATGTAGGACCTTAATATCCTTCTCGCTAATATAAAATGTAGGACCCTAATATACTTCTCGTTGATATAAAATGTAGGACCTTAATATCCTTCTCGCTGATGTAAAATGTAGGACATTAATATCCTCGCTGATATAAAATGTAGGACCCTAATATCCTTCTCGTTGATATAAAATGTAGGACCTTAATATTCTTCTCGCTGTTATAAAATGTAGGTCCTTAAAATCCTTCTCGTTGATATAAAACGTAGGACCTTAATATCCTTCTCGCTGATGTAAAATGTAGGACATTAATATCCTCGCTGATATAAAATGTAGGACCCTAATATCCTTCTCGTTGATATAAAATGTAGGACCTTAATATTCTTCTCGCTGTTATAAAATGTAGGTCCTTAAAATCCTTCTCGTTGATATAAAACGTAGGACCTTAAAATCCTTCTTGCTGATATAAAATGTAGGACCTTAATATCCTTCTCGTTGATATAAAAAGTAGGACCTTAATATCCTTCTCGCTGATATAAGATGTAGGTCCTTAATATCCTTCTCGTTGATATAAAATGTAGGTCCTTAATATCCTTCTCGTTGATATAAAAAGTAGGACCTTAATATCCTTCTCGCTAATATAAAATGTAGGACCTTAATATCCTTCTCGTTGATATAAAAAGTAGGACCTTAATATCCTTCTCGCTAATATAAAATGTAGGTCCTTAATATCCTTCTCGTTGATATAAAATGTAGGTCCTTAATATCCTTCTCGTTGATATAAAATGTAGGACTTTAATATAATTCTCGCTGTTATGAAATGTAGGACATTAATATCCTTCTCGCTGATATAAAATGTAGGACCTTAATATCCTTCTCATTGATATAAAATGTAGGACCTTAATATCCTTCTCGCTGATATAAAATGTAGGACCTTAATATCCTTCTCGCTGATATAAAATGTAGGTCCTTAATATCTTAAAATGTAGGACCTTGATATCCTTCTCACTGATATAAAATTTAGGACCTTAATATCCTTCTCACTGATATAAAATGTAGGACCTTAATATCCTTCTCACTGATATAAAATGTAGGACCTTAATATTCTTCTCACTGATATAAAATGTAAGGCCTTAATATCCTTCTCGCTGATATAAAATGTAGGACCTTAATATCCTTCTCACTTATATAAAATGTAAGGCCTTAATATCCTTCTCGCTGATATAAAATGTAGGACCTTAATATCCTTCTCGCCGATATAAAATTTAGGACCTTAATGTCCTCGCTGATGTAAAATGTAGGTCCTTAATATCCTTCTCACTGATATAAAATTTAGGACCTTAATATCCTTCTCGTTGCTATAAAATGTAGGACCTTAATATCCTTCTCGTTGCTATAAAATGTGGGAACTTAATATCCTTCTCGTTGCTATAAAATGTAGGACCTTAATATCCTTCTTGCTGTTATAAAATTTAGGACCTTAATATCCTTCCCACTGATATAAAATGTAGGACCTTAATATCCTTCCCGCTGATATAAAATGTAGGACCTTAATATCCTTCTCGCTGATATAAAATGTAGGACCTTAATATCCTTCTCACTGATATAAAATGTAGGACCTTAATATCCTTCTCACTGATATAAAATGTAAGGCCTTAATATTCTTCTCGCTGATATAAAATGTAGGACCTTAATATCCTTCTCGCTGATATAAAATTTAGGACCTTAATGTCCTCGCTGATATAAAATGTAGGTCCTTAATATCCTTCTCACAGATATAAAATTTAGGACCTTAATATTCTTCTCGTTGCTATAAAATGTAGGACCTTAATATCCTTCTCGTTGCTATAAAATTTAGGACCTTAATATCCTTCTCGTTGCTATAAAATGTAGGAACTTAATATCCTTCTCGTTGCTATAAAATGTAGGACCTTAATATCCTTCTTGCTGTTATAAAATTTAGGACCTTAATATCCTTCCCACTGATATAAAATGTAGGACCTTAATATCCTTCCCACTGATATAAAATGTAGGACCTTAATATCCTTCTCGCTGATATAAAATGTAGGACCTTAATATCCTTCTCGCAAATATAAAATGTAGAACCTTGATATCCTTCCCACTGATATAAAATGTAGGTCCTTAATATCCATGTCACTCATATAAAATGTAGGACCTTAATATCCTTCTTACTGATATAAAATGTGGGGCCTTAATATCCTTCTCGCTGATATAAAATTTAGGACCTTAATATCCTTCTCACTGATATAAAATGTAAGGCCTTAATATCCTTCTCGCTGATATAAAATTTAGGACCTTAATATCCTTCTCACTGATATAAAATGTAGGACCTTAATATCCTTCTCACTGATATAAAATGTAGGACCTTAATATCCTTCTCGCTGATATAAATATAGGATCTTAATATCCTTCTCGCTGATATAAAATGTAGGACCTTAATATCCTTCTCACTGATATAAATATAGGATCTTAATATCCTTCTCGCTGATATAAAATGTAGGACCTTAATATCCTTCTCACTGATATAAATATAGGATCTTAATATCCTTCTCGCTGATATAAAATGTAGGACCTTAATATCCTTCTCACTGATATAAAATGTAGGACCTTAATATCCTTCTCACTGATATAAATATAGGATCTTAATATCCTTCTCGCTGATATAAAATGTAGGACCTTAATATCCTTCTCACAGATATAAATATAGGATCTTAATATCCTTCTCGCTGATATAAAATGTAGGACCTTAATATCCTTCCCGCTGATATAAAATGTAAGGCCTTAATATCCTTCTTGCTGATATTAAATGTAGGACCTTAATATCCTTCTCGCTGATATAAAATGTATTACCTTAATGTCCATCTCACTGATATAAAATGTAGGACCTTAATATCCTTCCTGCTGATATAAAATGGAGGACCCTAATGTCCTTCTCGCTGATACAAAATGAAGTGATCTTTGCAAAATACCACAGCATTCCTTTTCATTAGTCACAATGAATAAGAACTTCATTAGGCCTAATAAAATAAATCCTTATTCAGTACCAAATGTAAACACTTCATTCATTTCAATTACTACTACAGCATCAGCCTTACCTATTCATTATATAAGGAAAATAATATAGTATAGCACCCTGACAGTACTATAATTGCTCCTTGGTAACCACCGAACCATCTTTTTAATTCTCTTTTTTTTTTTTTTTTTTTTTCTTTTTGAGGAGGCGAGGTCAGATAAATACTGTATTTCCTTTGTAACTGCCTCGTAAATTCCGAAATGTATACTAGTATTGCACCAGGCCCGGTTATTGTACATGGCCCTAGGTTAGGTTAGTTAAGTCACATAGAGAATATTTTCAAGTAGATCCTATGGTTAGTTTTTACGAAATGGCGTCCCGCTTTTTTTAGGGAAGGTTCAGGTACTTGGCTACAGTTCGGGTTATATGCAACCGGCTCACAGTATAAAGACCAATGAATTAAAAGCGATAACAGTCTCCCCCATTAATGCGTCACAGATACCGCTGGGCCGTTGGTAAAATCTCTCTATAAAAAAATAATCTGTCAAAAACAATCCTTTCTACAACAGCCGTTTCATTTTATCTCTCCTTTCTCAAGTGCAAACAAACTGCTGATATTATAAACTTCAGGAAGTAGTACGTTACTGATGGTTGGTGAATCTCTCACGAACTTTCTCTATGAGAACACGGCAACTTTATTACCAACTTATACCCTTGATTTAAACATCGAATACTTGATAATTATCATTACCATTAACATATATGATATATATATATATATATATATAGAGATATATATATAGATACTATATATATATATATATATACTATATATATATAGTATATATATATATATATATAGATATATATATATACATATATATAATATATTTTATATATATATAATATATATATATATATATATATATATATATATATATATATATATATCTCTCAGAAGGATCCACAGTAATATCATGTTTATCAAGACGAGTTATATTGGTAGAACTATATACAATGTTCAGAGCTTTCGTCCATCCTTCTGCGGACTAACTAAATTTTTTATCACTAACTAAATTTAGTTAGTGATCAAGTCCACAGATGGATGGACGAAAGTTCTAATCATTGTATATCTTTCTACGAATATATTTCGTCTTGATAAACAAGAATATTATTGTGGATCCTTCTGTTTACTTAGAAGCACGATACGGTTTTTTTTTTTATTGCATATATAGTGTGTGTGTATATATATATATATATATATATATATATATATATATATATATATATATATATATATATATATATGTATGTATAAAATATAGTTCCAAAACCTCCCACTCCAGCAGAGCTGGAGCAGGGAAGTGAGAAGCTAAGAATGTAGAGGCTAAACCGCCGAGTCATCTCCGATACATTATTAGGGTTCTCCAGTCTTGATTGCTATTGTATTCGGCCGCGGATAATGAGATGGCGTGGACGCAAGGAAGTAAAAGAGAAACAAGTAAAAAGATGCGCCCAAGCTTCTTCGGTGCAATCGAGTTTTCTGTACAGCGTATAATCCTGTATAAAACTCACCCAGGGCCCAAGAAACTCTCACCACGGCCCATGAAACTCTCAGCAGCTGCCGGTAGTGGCCTGTGTTGTTGAACCTATTGCGGTGCCAGACGAACGATCATAGCTAACTAAACTCTTGAATAAAACAAAAACAACTGAGGATAGAAGGCTGGTAATTGGCATGTTTGATCATTGGACGGTGGAGGATCAACGCAATAATTTGCAGCCCTCTAGCCACCTCAAAGGTTTTCCTTTACAAAAAAACTAAAAATGGACAGGACGTATTCTCCTCTGACACCATAACAAATTTACTTGGCACAACGAGAAACCATTAAAAAACTGAGGCATTGTAAGGAATATGGGCCATGCTACAAATATGAACCAAATACCAATGATTGGAGATTCAACGGTGAAATGTCAAACACTTAATGATTTGATACAAAGAAAAAGTAAGTACATCTTAATTTTACCAGACCACTGCGCTGAATAAGAACTCTCCTAGGTCTAGCCCAAAGGATTAGATTTTTTTACGTCGCTAGGAATCAATTGGTTTCTTAGCAACGGGACCTAAAGCTTGCTGTGGGATCCGAACCACTTTATATCGCGAAATGAATTTCTAATCACCAGAAATATTCCTCTGATTCCGCGCTAGCGGTCGCGAGAGACGAACTCGGTCTCCAGACTGATATGTGTATGAGTATTTACGGAAATTATTTGATTTCAACGCGCCTAGGAACCAAAGAAGTATCTAAAAATAATCAATTACACTACGAAGAGTAAGTTAGCAGGTCACTTAAAGATAATAACAGGAGCACAATCAAAGTTTTGAATTTCAAAAATCTGAAATATTGTTTGTAGCACTTACCAATGTTTACTTAAATATCCAAAACGTAATGATTTCACTTCTCTCGTAATTCAGCGGTCTAAAATGATCTTAGCGAACATACACATACCAACACCATGAGACTAAACTGATCTAAAATTAATACGGAATACGCGGAAAACAGTTCATTTTCGGCTGCTTGCGTTCTGCTTTCACATATACAATGAAGCTCAGTTCAAAGCGAGTCAGCGACTCCTACTTTTGACGAGGGGGAATGCAGCCTATCTGCCAGCGCTTGCTTGCTCCCGCAAATGTCATATGAGAGAGAGAGAGAGAGAGAGAGAGAGAGAGAGAGAGAGAGAGAGAGAGAGAGAGAGAGAGAGAGTCTCTGTACAAAAAATTTTCTTGCGGTTCCGCTTTGATTTAGGTAGCTATTTACAAATGCTGATATAATCACACTTGCGCTGACGCACGCGCCAACATACAAACACACACACACACTCTCTCTCTCTCTCTCTCTCTCTCTCTCTCTCTCTCTCTCTCTCTTTGTATATGTATGTGTATATATATATATATATATATATATATATATATATATATATATATATATATATATATATATAATTTCCCTTACATTTACTGGTTTAATGTCGACATAAATGGGGAAGACAAAGCCAGAAGACTTCTAGAAGTACAATCCTGGTCATGCGCAATAAACCAAGGGGGAGCAAACAGCATGCACGCGGAGTGCAGGCGGTGAAGCCGAGAGAAAAGGCGACATCCGGCCTGTTGTGAAAGGGGCAACATATTGCAACGATGAAATTCGGGGGTGGTTCGGCCAAAGCAAGACACGTGGGTTACGAAATGACGCCGGAGAAACGAGGTATTAACGCGCTGATGATCATCGCCGCGCACGGAACCGTTCGTGAGACCGCAGGTCAAAATCATACGGGATTGGTTCCCCTTGCGTAAACGCCAAAGAGAATTCACCGCTTACGCAGATCATTAGAGACATGCTTAGCAAATTAACTAACAGTGAAGTATAACAGAAGTACTTCTTCATCGACATTACATTACTGGTTCATGCATAAATACTGGAGAGGTTTTGCGATAATCCCCTACACATTGACAGTTATGAATTCTAACTGTGATGTTCACTTTCAAAAGATTGAGTTAACATACTTTACCGCAATGGAAAAGATTAAGAAAAGGCGGGAATCCGATTTGATCAGCCTATATTACTACAATTGTTTTGTTTGAATTTCCATTGATCAGATCATGAAACCAGCTAAGAATTTAGTGGTTATAATATACATACATACATATCATATATATATATATATATATATATATATATATATATATATTATATATATATATGTATGTAGTATGTATAAAACCACTAAATTCTTAGCCGGTTTCACCATCTACGAATTGGAATTTAAATCAAAACACTGATAACAATGTAGGGTGATCAACTCGGATTGCCTCTTTTCTTATTCTTTTTCTGTGCGACAAAATATAAGAGCTAAATCTCAAGAAAAATGAATATCACAATAATATATTTTAGAATTCTTGAAAATCAAATCTCGTTTTGTGCAAGGCAGAACACAAGCGTTCGTATTCATGTGCTCATTTGCACCAAGCGCAATGCCCATATGCATCCATTAGGAAAATTCTTCGCTCCTCCTAATTAGAAAAAAAAAATATACCGGCTCCTTGCCTTCGCAAACGTGATAATAAACCGGACGGCAAGAGAGGGCGACGTAGAGAGACGAAGCCACTGGAGCGAAAACATCAGCGAAAACCGAGGTCTCGTCGCCCTTATGGGAAGGGATGGAAGGCCACAAACTCGTTCCTGGAACATGAATGTTTATGATGACTGAACAATCGGACATCTTTTTTTTTATTTTATTTATCTATATTTTTTTTAGCGGTCCTGACAGGCGTTGTAACTCACATAATTACAACGATGGCGGTGTCGGCAATACTGGGTTTAGGGCTCTCCAATCGGACGGAGGCTTATGCCCACACTGTTGCTCGGGCCCTACACTCCACCCACAGTGTAAGCAGGGCACGCCCATAGAAAGAGGAGGCTTTGTCTAGACAACGCTCAAACATTATTTTTCTGGGGAGAATATTCTGCATTCCTAACTGTGTCTGCCCAAGGTACTTTGAGTAAATACTTTGCAGGTTTTCGCATGGATGGTTCCCACGTGAAAAGACAATGTCCAAATACACGTCATGCAAAAATGGCTTATTTCTTCAGCTTCCTAAAATTTTATTCCGTTTCTCAATCTTCTTCATTACTTTCCAATCCACGTTTTTTTTTCCTTTATTCTCGGTAGATTTCTTGATTTCCCCAAGTTTGTCTTTCCCTTCTTCCGCATCATTACTCTCCCCTTTCAATGAGCACCGCGTTTTGATTAGACTTCGTTCTGAAACTGATCTTTTACAATTCATTTCATTTCCTCCTTCAAAGAAACCTGCTCTCCTACCCTTGTATTTTTATGTATAAACAATAAATATGAACAATTCTTAAGTAATAAGTCTTACTTGGGACCGATATAAGCATAAATATTAACACTCCTTAAGTAACGAGTTACCTGAAATTGATACTAACGTATGAACTATTATGGCCACCTTCTCAGGAGAAAAGCATCGGAGGAGCGAGGAGCCTCTTTCTCTGCTTCGTCTCCTCCCTGAGCCTTATGGCCCCGCGTACCAGAAAGGAGATAAGGCCTCCCTCTAAAAAATACTCCATTAAGCGATGCTCCTCTCCACTTTGACCAGGCAGGTCACGCCGACTCTCCGTGGGTTCAACAAGGGAACCTTATCACTTCGAGTGTATCCGGTGCAACAAGGGGCCCCGGATAACTGAGCCTTAAGAGACTGCTGCTGCTGCTACTACCCCCTGAAACCCCCATCCCCACCAGCAAACAGCCTTCAACCCCTTCAACCCTCCCCTTCATCCAACCTCCAAATCTATCGCTACCACTCTTGTAAACCGCAGCGCCACGCCGGCTCCAGTATATCTGCTGTATTCGTGGTTCATGTCCCGTTTACTTTTTTTCGTTTTTGGTTTTTCACTCATTTTCTTCGCCATAGTATTTCATGCGAGCATAAGAAGGTATGAAATGTCGTCGATTTACTTGGAGAGAGAGAGAGAGAGAGAGAGAGAGAGAGAGAGAGAGAGAGAGAGAGAGAGAGAGAGAGAGGTATAAAACATGCTGTCGATCCAATGTGGGCTACCAGCCTCTGAACATGGGTGAAGGACCATCAGATATTTGATACACGGCGCTGCCTCAAGCCAAGTCTTTCTTGCACGTTGATCGCGTTTCCCCATATGCACATACATCTCCAAATCGATTAGACACGGCTTACACAAAAACAGTAGAAATAAAACCAACGACACTTTGTTACGTAAAAATTCTAAAATGTTCATCAACCGAGAAAGTCTTCATGTGTTTCTGAAGGTAAAATATCAAAGAAAACAACACATGTAGGCGTACGACCCAATCCCAAGGACGGGTTTAAAGGTAGAACATTTCAGCGATGCCCATGCTCTTAAGAACCTTAATTTTGTCTAGAATATTACATCCATCATGTTTTATGGCCACGATGATTAAAGGCAAACAAACGATCCATGAAGCAACGTGGCAAATATAAAACACAACTGGAGTGGTTCTCAACGAAAGCTTTCATCAGCCTCGAGCAATCTACCTTATTGTTATGTCCACTCACACACACGTTTAATAAAAACCTAACGGTGCAATATTTATGTCTCCACAGAAAAAAAACAAAAAAAAACAAGACAAGCAAAGCCGTAATATGTATAACCTTGAACGCATGAGTCGCCTAAATGATTCTGTGTTCAGAACATGATTCTCCGTTTCTAGAGACTTCGCTCGCTCGTTTTAATGTTGGACTGCGGTCCAACCCTTCGTTCAGTGGTCGTGACAATAGCGAGTGGGTCTAGCCTGCTATTTTTCTCTTCTAGTATGGTTGATTTTATTTCTTACCCTAATGCGACGGCTGCTACCCCACTTCATCACAAGTATATATAAGCTATTACTGGAGTTCAACCGAATCCAAACTGCATATGGAACAAACTTGCTGGCTGCATGTGTGCTTTAGAGTAAACAAGGCAGGGTAACGCGTTACATTTCGAAAAACTAACATAAAAATAAGGAAAATAACGCCTCTAATTCCAAGCCATTACCAGACTAACCTTGTGAGTGCTACAAGCTTTGTTGCCTCCCTGTCAACAGTTGGCTTAGCGAATCACAAAGTCGACTTCAAAACGTTTGGTTCCACAGGATATAAGATCAAGGGATTTATTTCTGAGGTGAAGCAAATACCATGAATTATTATTGACAGAGCAGCTCATACTATACGTATTCAACCCTACGTTTGCTATCATAATCATCACTACGAACAACATACTCATCTAAATACGTGAGGAAAATTATACCATTTTTCTGCCAAGTTCTCATTCGAATAGTTGTGTTTAATGTAGTTCCTAAATTCTGTCAGGAAATAATAATAATAATAATAATAATAATAATAATAATAATAATAATAATAATAATAATAATAATAATAATAATAATAATAATAACAAAGAAATAACTGGTTTAGCTGTTCTTTGTTAATTTTTCAGAGCAAGCCCAATTAGGCATGAATACGAAATGGTATTAAAAAAAACAGTCGAAAAATAACACAAGTGAATTATGATCAAAGGAGTTAATTTCTCTGACTACTTACATAAGAAAATACACAAAAAGTATTGATAAACGTGATAAAAATATAGAGAATGTACTCATTACTTTTTTACCAGAATGGCGTTTTTATATATATACATGAATATATGTACAGATATATATATATATATATATATATATAATATATATATATATATATATATATATATAACTAAACAAGTGTCATGCACTCAGCTGCTGTAACTTACCTTCTTCCAATAGATGAAGGAAAAACTCAATGCTTAAGATCCAAAGACTTGTGGTGACCCGGATATAGCTTGAAGTGCTCCTTGCTTGCTTCACAATTCACTTTATTTTCTCTTTAATATTTTCTCTAATATTTTCTTCTATTCCACCAAAAACACAATACTGGTTCCAGACACTATTGACACTTTATAAAGATAAATTTTCCAGTGGTCTTGTGTAGCGTCCAAAAAATGAAATGAGGTCTTGTATGCACACAAAACTTATATTGTAATACCTGCAAGGGAATTGAGGCTTTAGTAAAACCAGTCACTTTCTACAAGAAAAAACTCCAATTCAACAGATGGTGCCAAAGACTAGCAGGCTTTAATCATTCACAGTTAAGAGACGCAAAAAATCAAAATGTGAGAGAAGTCATTGCATAGGAGGTCAATACTTTTTACAAATTATACATGCGATAAAAACGGTCTCATAATTATCTTTCTG
>NC_061109.1:94622974-94722974 GCF_015104395.2 Macrobrachium nipponense | reverse complement strand
TATATATATATATATATACATATATATATATAATAGGTTTATATATCTTCCATAGTTATAGTTATATATACGCGAATACGTGAAGAAATGTTAATAATTCGATATTATGTATATATTATATACACATACAACATATACATACATATATACTTATATATATGTATGTATGTATATAATATATGTACGTATATACAATTTATTACTCAAATGGCGCGGTTCATTCTTCATCCTTGGGTGAATGGCTGTACATGTGCAGAGCATGATGCGCGACAGGGAATAAGACTGAAAACGTACCCAAATCTCGCAGGGACTAAAGCAAAGGAATTGGAAGGTCCTCCTCGACAGGAACCAATACGTGACGTACAGTAACAAAAAAACATTTGGAAAAAGAAATAGAAGTAAAATGATTATCAAAGGGAGAAAAAAATAAACAGATGTAACCTACATTTCTACGTAACCCCCACATCTTTGGCAAAACCTCTTAGTCTAATGGAGCAATTAATCATTTCCTGTAGAATGTCTCCATTGCTCATGAGTTGAGAGAGAGAGAGAGAGAGAGAGAGAGAGAGAGAGAGAGAAGACGAAGCAAACCACCGAACGAATATGTACTGTACAGGAGACGACAGGTTACTTGCTCACCCACCAACCGCCTCCAACGCACACATAATCGATAGCGGCCAAACATCAGGTCTAGCTAGCATGGCACCACATTACAGCTATCTCATAAGCAGACCGATTACTATACCCGTGGACGGCTGTAAAATACAGCCTACCAACGTTTAGGGTTCCACGCTGGAGGATTTAAAATATGTTAATTTATGCGAGCGAAGAGTCTACGGTACAGTCCAATCGACACTCGTTCGCTATAAGCAGATTGTAGACTTGCCCGTCCATGCACGTTAGACATAACTTTCATCGCCATACTCCATTATTCTACCCACAAAGCCTTACGGTACAGCCCAGTTTTGCCAAATGGTAGCCCGTCCTTTGCTATATCTAACATTATACTGTGTATTTGCCCTATAAGAGGTAACATTGGTCAACGAAGTCAACTATGGAAAAGAAACTGCGAAATAATTGTTTCGTGCTCAAGATTTCCTTGTCGAATTGTTAGACATCTATGAAGCAATCTTAATTAAACAGTGCACACGCACGCATGCAAACACGTCGCGTACACACGCTAAAGAGAGAGATATAGAGCCCTACCAAACAACATCAAGCCTTATTTTACATCGGGAAACTTACACAACACAAAATCAAGATTCATTTCTTCCCATCACACTCGACCAAATAAAGCTCATCCTTATTTGAAAGCCCTTTCCTAAAATAAGCACACATATGGCAGGCACAATGAATTTTAGGCCTAAAAGTAACCCTCAAAGCGAAGATGTTAGGAATAGCCAGCCGTATGAATAGGCCTCCTAATTGTGAGACGTGGATAAAAAATATTATTCTATACATTGTCGGGAAAAGTGACAAAATCTTAACTACTAAGAGGTATGTCATTAATTTTCCGAGAGAGAAAAATAAGAGTTTAATAAAATATTACGTTGTATTAATTTTACCGCGTGTAAATGAAGTAGTAAAGATGTTTATCTAATTATATATTTATTTTTGTCAATGCGTTCATCTTTTAAAAGGCACAGGAGATATGGTTTTCACTATTGGGACACAGCTTCTACTAAAGAAAACAACAACAATCAAAATACAGTGGCATCATTTTAGCAACGAGAATTAATACCAACAAAATGAAACAAATAAAATCAGTGAGGTTTCATTTCTCTAGATACAGGATTCAAAGGCGATCTTTTCACAATGGCACTTCTTTACACATTACAAACAAAAATGATAATCGGCTCTCCCGATTAAAAAGCGAGTTGCAACAATTCGTACACAAACTGAGACGAACATTTAAAAAACATCAGCGACCACACGAAAAAGGGATGAACATTACATATACAAAAACGGTAAAAGGGTCATTTGGCCCGAACTAAATTTCGTTTCCGTGACGAAAGTGACGTGTGCACGAAGGGCTCGTCTGGCAGGCCTACCTAGAAAGTCCTTCATATTTATGGTTATAGGGCTTCAAAAGAATGTTGTTGATGGAGGAACTGGCGGAGGGAGGAGAGGGGAGGAGGGGAGGGAAGGGGAGGTGGAAGAGGGGATGAGATGAGTGGTGTTAGCCCTACATGCTTCCATCTCGCCTACTTCCCTTCCCTTCCCTTCCACGTCCCTTATCGATCTCCTGACGATAACAATATCAACAAAAGGCCGTATCTACTTGAGGTCTACTTGGTCACCAGCCAAGACGGAAGGAGAGTTTTCATTACCTTTTCCTAAGCCTAACAGGTTGACAGTCGACGCAGCTCTTCTTAATAACCGGTTTCTCATTTCTCGCGATACCTCCACCTCCCTCCCCCCCCCCACTCCTCTTCCCCCCCCCCCCCTTTCTTTTCTGACGAAGAGCGAGAGGATTGAAATCAAATATTTTTCTCGTGAAACAAAAAAATTCCAGGCACCCGACAAGATCATTCCGAATTCCTTTCGTCTTGAAAAAAACCCGTTCCCGGGAATTCTATGTCGTTATCAACTGCAGTCAGTCTTTATTCACCAGAGGATGTGGGCAAGTACTTACTATTCAACCCATATAGGAAGGGCATTAGGCCTCGTAATTCAATAACAGCAGATGCCGCCGTCCTCTTAAGACGAGTAGGTATAATTCATCGGTGAGAGAGAGAGAGAGAGAGAGAGAGAGAGAGAGAGAGAGAGAGAGAGAGAGCGGGGTGGGGGGGGGGGGGGGGGAGGTGGAATCAGGCTCAACCGGATATCAACTCTTGCAAAAAAAGTGTGCGCCAATGAGGAGCAAATCAACCCTTGATTCCCATCTCTCAACCGAAGGGTGGAAGGCAGGAAACGACGATGAAAGGGAATTTGGTTGTGTGGATTTTCTGCTCATGTTAAGATTCACTTGCGGCAAAATTTAAATTTGGACGAAAAATCTATACACCGCACATTCGATTGAAATGCTAGTAGTCAGAGGTGCGAAGAAAAAGATTCAGCGCATAAATCGTGTGCCTTCAGTATCACGCACTATCAGTTACTCCTATCTCCAACAGAATATTCTCTCTCTCCCTCTTACTCTTCTCTCGCTCTCTCTCTCTCTCTCTCTCACACACATAGACGAGTAAACCCACCTCAAATACCATACACATATTTTCAGAATTCGTAACTACTGAGTCTGTAATAGTAGCTTTCCCCATGGACCATGAAAATATAATCTACTATTGCTAAATAAAGTCCTAGATGATAATGTAATTGGCATTTTGTATTATACGGCCGAGAGCTCACAGGAAAGAGCTTTTATTGCTATAATATACACTACAGTACAATTTACGAGCGGGGGTGAGTTTGTGAGTGGCTCTATTTATATATATATATACACACACACACACACACACATATATATATATATATATATTTATATATATATATATATATATATATATATGAAGAGAGAGAGAGAGAGAGAGAGAGAGAGAGACGAGAGAGAGAGCGAGAGGGGGGGAAAAGAGAAGAGAGAGAGAGAGAGGTGCCGAAGGTTGAAATACACTATATTTCCTTGCAATACTAGTATACATCTGGGGAATTTGCATCCAGGCATTGTTTGGACGAATGTAAATGTACGCTCTATTACCAAATTACCAACATAATTTTTTCCGTTTCTCGTTCCCCTGCACATGACGTCAATGCCAATGTTATTGGTAACCAAGGCATCTCTCCAACATCTCTTTAATGCTAACTAAATCACTGCGCGAGAAAAACCTTCGGCATCTTGCCTCTCCCTTCTGCTCTTCGAGAATAGAGACAAAAGCTAAGAAATAGACATCTTCGTCAATCAACACTGAAACTCAAGGAGAGGGTGAGGAAGAGATATTGTAATCTGGATGAAGTAAAAGAATGCCTTCTTCATTCCAAATCGAAAAGTGGCGGACGACAGTGAAAAGATGGTGCTTATCTTGTGGTATAGATCGGAATTTTTCTGTACTGAAACCATACTTTTGGTTGTATATTATCCGCGAAAATAAATTCGAATTAAATATCAAGGTACTAACAATTGGTACCGGGCAAAAAAATCTTGCAATATATGTATAGTCTTCGTAAAAAAAAATTCCAAAGTTTATTTCGAACAACACTTGTGATACAACACATCGCTCCACGCAAAAGGCAAATAGTAAAGAATGACTTCGACCTAACCTAATCGGCACGTAATGACACAGTGATAATCATAAATTTTACACAACTCTTACAAATATGTTTGAGACTTCACAGTACTTCCGAACTCTTTTGCAAGGAGACCCCCTCGACTTAAAACGCCGCTACCCACGAGTGTAAATGAATAAATAATTTTTTTGTTTTCATTTGACGCTAGAAGATTGTAAAAATGCAAAAAGAGATAACCAGCCGTTTATGACTCAGATGAGTCGAATAAAAAATTAATTCTAGTGCATCACCATTTCGTAAAATCGCAAAACACCAAAACAAGACGAGGATCATTCAGGGTTCAGACACTACAACAAATCAGACCTTAGCGAAAATAAGACGTATTGCTTAACTCGACACGAGTTAACGTGTGACAAGCAATTGTAACTTGATTAATATTACTTGTTCTGGGTTTCTTCCTTGCATGTGAAAGAATAATGACGCTATTTTTAGATACTCTTACAATTGTATTCTTTTTTACAAGAGTAAATGTTAGCAAAATATATAGGTCCCCTTTCTTGAAAACGGTAGCAAACATGTTTAAAATAGAATAAAATATGGAATTTACGACAAGCGCTCGGACCTATCATGTCATTCAGCGCTGAAATTGAAATTGATAATAAGGTTTTAAAAGCGTAACACGAGGAAAACCCAGCTGTTGCAACAGAAACCATTTTTAGAGAGGGGAAAGTCAGATGGAAGAAAACAAATATGAACGGAGGTCCTATAAAAGAAATGGGAGAGGTTGCAGCTACGGGCCGACGGGACGCTGCCAAGACCCATAAGTAATGCATGCAGAGCACCACGTGAGAAGCACTGAAGGTACTACTACCATACGGAGGCAACCACGTTTAGCAAGCGTGTTTAGGAAAAAGACAGAGGATGCATATAGCTAGTACGTGATTCGGTAGCTTTCCAAATTTCGCACAGACAAACCACCTTCAAGAGAAGATGAGCTTTCTGACAAACAAGCGAACTGCAGATATGAATTCAGTGGGTGACTGACTAACCTGCATTAAGATGTGAAGCACGTTTCAGCTACCAAGTATATAAATGCAAAGTAATGTGAAAGTCCAATGGCTCGATCAAACGTCTTGTGAAATCATTTTCATACAGTCATAGGATCCTAAAATATGACACGAACTTCTAATTTGAATATCAGAGCAACTTCAGCCTTCCAGCTCATTCCCAATCATATTTATTGCCAAGCTAGTCTGTGACTTTCTGTCAGCGTTGTGGTAACAAGCAGAGAAGCAACCAGGCCACCAATGCCTTGAGGAAAGGGCAGCGTCCCAGAACACGCCTACCGCGCGGTTTTCTAAGGGAAATCTATCTAGCGAAATGCTGAGGACCCCTTTAGGGGTACCTACTAAATAAGGGAGATGGCCCTTTCTCTGGGATTGACGGAAGCCACTCACCTTTGCATTCACAGGATAACAGGTTCAACGATAAAGATGGATAAACAAATTAATTGTGCGGCAATTTCAATGGTTCTAAGATATAGTATATTTAAAATACCCGTCATTTCTAAAATCGAAGCAATTCAACAAATGACACTCCATAACAAATAAAAAACCATTCTAGTAAGTTGCCAGTGTTTAAGAAAACGTCCGAAACCAAACTTTCTGACCAATTAATTAAGGGAATAATATAAAAAAAATTATATTCCACAATAAAATTACTCATCTAGTGATTTAACGTAAAAAATGATGAAGTAATAAAATCAGACTTGTAGTTCATTATAACCTGGACATCAGTATATATATATATATATATATATATATATATATATATATATATATACATAATATATATATATATATATATATATATATATATATATATATAAATTCGCAAATAATGTGATTAGGTCTTGTCAGCAATCACAGACTAACACTCCGAGTAGTAATAACACTTCACAATTATTGAGCCACTCCCAGCCACCGAACATCGATAATCATTTGTTCTGGAACAAATGAAGTCAATAACCTAACCTAGCAGGGCCTTGGCAAAACGTCTCATACCCATTTGTGCGTACCCCCGAAAGGAGCCTCTTACCTCCCGCTTACCCACACGAGCGGGGGCCCCAGTCAGTCAACACCCCCCAGCAAGCTAGCAGGGTCGGCACACAACCGGCGGCTCCGCCCCTCAGCCCACACCTCCGCACGCACATGAGCCTGTGAGCCATTCGACTCTCCAATACACTCTCCTCACATCATGCACGAAGACGACCACGACGCATCGTCAACAGTTCCCTTCTTCTTCTTCGTCTTCTTCTACCTCTTTCAGTTTTACGTTCTGTTTCTCTGCTGCTAACTGAACTTGCGGATTCGCGTTAGCCTCGTATAGCCTAACTGCGCGGACGCTTTATGGCTTTTTGTCAATTGGTATTCTGGTCTGATCAAGCACATAGCGAAACGTTTTGAGCTTGCGGTTTCTGTACAGTTAACATAATTCTTAATTCAAGAGGATATTTTCTATACAGATCGCTCCACGGCGAATGATTATTGCCGGTATATAGACTACATTGTTATTGGCAAACTATAAACAAGGGCACTTTGGGTTCTGTGTTTAGTTCAGTCACCTCAGTGGCAGGCTACCTGGTTGCAGAACTGAACGAATTAACAGAGCGCCTACAGCTACCTGTACAACTTGTTCATTTCAAAAATCAAAATGCAAGTACGAAGGGACGTTTAATGTCAAGTGTTCACTATTTATTAAATTTAGAAACGATGCAGAGAGAAAAGTTATTGTTAATGGATAAGAAAATGAGAGGGTATAGTACCGGAAATACTTGCGATCAGATACACTATATAATATGACCTGGTCATGTATCATACATTCTGCTGACGTAGTGCAAGAGAAGAGTCATTGGCCCCGACTGCGGAGGTTTGCGCAGGTTGAGAGCAAGGTGCTTAAAATCATTTGAACTCCTGTTCTGAGTTCGTGATGCCAGCTTTAAATTACACAATATACAGTTAAATAGTCGAAATCTAAGTGGGTGTAGTCACTGAGCCATCACAAAATAAAAGGAACCATAACATATACACCTGACATGGTGCGGATATATATAAAAATGGGAAGTGTATAAATATAGTAAACCGCACTTTTATCGTTGTCCTCATGAGGAATGCCATGATTATTCAATAAAAATAACCGAAACTAGGATATTTCCTGTGCACATATCTCTCTCTAATATATATGTATATATTACAAAACTCCCTTCCCATAATTTTTTTTCTCAGGAAGCTTGCAGACATGCGCATGCTATGTAACTTCATGCATTCTTTTTGACTACACCTGCCACTGGTATATACCCATTACTAGTCGGGTCGACAGGTGGTGTCAGGCTGGGTGGGAATCATAGACCCTAATAATGCGAGCTCAATTACCACCGAGCCACGTCAGTACCGACTACCCGCCCCACAAACACACGCACATAGTCATAATATATATATAAAGTATATATATATATATATATATTATATATATATATATATATATAACACATATATATATATATATTACGTCCACTTTTGTGCACGGTTAACATGCCTTGCTATTAGAAAACATGGCGTTTTCTAATAGTGACGCTAAAACAATTTCATCGAAAATCGTATACAACTTACAAACGGGAATTAATCAGTTCATGATATAATGAAACACGTACGTCCTACATAATGTATTTTTTACCTAGCTCTCTTATCAAGAGTTTTAGTTACCTATGAACATTTCAAAGGAAGATCGAATATACCTAAGAGTTATGCGCGCATGTGTGTATGCAAAGAACTAAATAGTGAGACTATTTTCCACGAGCCGTGTGTTTGTGTGTAGCAAAGAACTAAATAAAGAATGAGACTACTTTCCCCGAGCCGTGCGTTTGTTTGTGCGTTTGTGTATGTAGCAAAGAACTAAATCAGGACTAAGCCTATTTTCCACGAGCCGTGTGTTCGTTTGTGCGTTTGTGTGTAGCAAAGAATTAATAAAGATTGAGACTATTTTCCAGGAGGATCCCAGCCAGTGAAGCGAAGAGGTGCAGACAATGAATCCTTCATCAGCGATCCAATTAACAAATGTCGACACACATTTAGCCAAACAGAGCCATCTGTGATGGCTTCATTATACAATAAATATCCGTTGCATTATTCACATTTTAACAATTCGGTGACGTCAGATTCTTGTGCAATAATACACCTTCAAAGGGCGCCAGCCAGTGCGACCTGACAGTCAGACGGTTCTCCCCCCCTCTCTCTCTCTCTCTGGTGTCGTTTGTTTTGGGCTAGACCCGGATGCTGCATCTGTAGCTTCTTCTTTTTTTATTTTGTTTTTTGAGTCGGCCAATATGTTATTTGGGTACGCCAATGAATCATGCCGTTACCGGATAACGACATGCGAACTTCCTGGAATCGCCCGATTCTATCCAGGGGCATTTTTGATTTCTTCTCACCCAGCGTGTCTAGTCGACGACAGTCTAGCACAGAGAGAGAGAGAGAGAGAGAGAGAGAGAGAGAGAGAGAGAGAGAGAGAGAGAGAGAGAGAGAGAGAGAGAGAGAGAGAGAGAGAGAGAGAGAGAGAGAGAGAGACTGTAGGTGCCAAGGGAAAGTGACTGGTGGTGGATTTCCGACCTTAGGATTGGGGAAGAGCAGAATACTTAACCTAATAACTCGACTAAAATCCATTTTTATTTTCCTAACAGTCTCTGGTATGGAAATGAAGGAGCCTGACTGACTGATATCTACGCAATCTAATGAGTTACTTCATACCAAAGAAGCTTAGTAACAACAATGACATAAAAACAGAGAAATCGAAATGATACAACTTGAAAATGCACCTTGCTGGGGCCTCAACACTAGTAACTAATTGGGTTTAATAAAATGGCTTGATAATAAGCAGCATACTACAGTCAGCTGCATTCGTTCGCGTGCCAGGAGCAATGTTTTCTTTTTCAAGCAACGTAAAAATCCAATTACAGAAAACAACTGCAACAACGACTGCTAATAGGATAGAGTAGGTATCTGTTTAATTCATTTGTGATTCTGAAAAGTTATCATAAAAGAGATCCGGTTTTATTATCAACTTAATTAGCGGTTGGTTGAGATAATTAAAAGAACGATTTCTTAGAAAATGAATCGTAGCAACATTTGTCGATGATGACAAGACAACGTCAGTTTATGCTCATACACACACACACATAAGCAGTATAAATGTAAAGCTAATTCGCAAACAAATAGAAGTTATCCATAAAACTAGAACATCAGTGGTACTTCCTCATACAAGAGTTTGTATCAGCTACAATTATAATATAATTATAAAAAGCCCCAATGCACGTTTTTAGTAAACACCCATATTCGTAAGATGTCACGGGTAAATGTAACGAATAGCATTTAAAACTACCGTGTTAATAACCACAGTAAGAAGTATTGCAGAAGAGAGAGAGAGAGAGAGAGAGAGAGAGAGAGAGAGAGAGAGAGAGAGAGAGAGAGAGAGAGAGAGAGAGAGAGAGAGAGAGAGGAGAGAATGAGTTTACAGTTTTCAACTTACAGTTGGCCATGGGAACGCAAAATGCTTCCGTGAACGATATACCGACGGCTATTAGCTTTTTATGCGTGATTTTGTAAGCATGTGTCAAAAAAAGTAAGAGCCTGACCTTCCGCAACTTATGATAACATGATGCGAAACAAACAAGAAAATAAAATGTCATTTCGAAGTGCTTATGATGCATCATGAGTTACACTACCATGGTTGCCCTTGAGGTTCCAATAATCTAATTGTATTAACAGAAGATTGATTAAGCTTCTACTACAAATTAAACTCTCTTTCTCATGGATTTTTGCATTTAGTAAACTCCCCCTTCACCCCCCAAAAAAAAAAAAAAATAAAAATAAAAGGGACTTCCGCTACCTAAAGAAAGAAGACAGAAAACACTGAAAACAACGAAAAAAAATCGAAGAACTAACAGTGATAAAAAGAAAACTAATGACATGGGAATCACGTCATAAGCAATCTCCATGCAGCTATATGACTCCACAAGAAAACTTAAGAGTTCAGTAGTAAGACCCCGTACTGTAAGAAGACCAGCATAATCAGTAACAGACCTAGTGTGCTCCGAGGCATTAAGTGATGAAGGCCCGATATCCAGAAGCTGTCTTTCGTAATGCCCAGGTGACGATGGTCAGCCTATGTCTAAAAATAAACGGGACCAAATTAAGAGCGAAAAGTGTGTGCCTAAACATCCAACGGGTCCTCTGAACACGTGCACTGTGGATCTCCTTGACCTGGCAGTCTGACCGATATCACTATGCCAGCGTATGTTCAACTGGCCTGCTTTGGTATGTCGTGTTCCATATAACGTTAATGCAGCAGTTAACATTGAAATACATAGATGATTTGTTAAATGTACTCTCTAAAACTTTTGTTAAATTCTGGTAAATTTAAGTCAATTTTGATCAAATTCTGCATGCAATATGTACTATTAAAACTGTAAAATATTGTATATTTTCACTGATAAAAGCTAAAAAAATATGAAACTGTTTGATAAAATTATGCAAATTCATACTGTGATTAGGAGTTTACTACAGTGCCTAAACATCAAGAATACGATATTCAATGCCGTGATGGTCAAAGCCAATCACAAGTTAAACCTTCCCCAAAAACAATAAAAAATGACAAAAACAAACAGGATATAATCAAAACACCGCATTGGAGATAATGACTGAGAGGCGAGTCTAGCAGGAGCATCACTCTGAGACTGAGAAGTGAATCTATTCGACATATCATCAGCACTCAGGTATCACATGATCCGAGGGAAGTTGAAAAGAAGAAGAAAGATGAAGAAATAAGATCGACTTAAGGCCTGGTAACGCGTCCTGGCGGCGTTCTGTTCTAATCTGCAGCAACAAGAATACATTGAACAAACTGCATTTCACAATATTCTTCTGAAATGGATTGTCATGACGTGATGACGAGGACTTGGAAACTGCTTCCTTACTTAAACAGGTTATGCAGAGTAACTTGGCGTTACGATTACAAAGGTCATCGGCGATGTGTATATTACAATTCACTTAGGGACATTTAATCCCCGAGTTGCTAGTACTAAACACGGCGAAAAGGTGATTTATCTACACTGTTTAGCCGTGTTATCAAATTGTTTCGCCGTACTTAGTACTAGTCCCTCGGGGGGCATTTGATCCCAGAGGGGCTAGTACTAAACACAGCAAAACAAGTGTAGATGAATAACTGTTTCGCCGTGTTTCGTACTAGCCCTCCAGGGATCAAATATACCTAAGTGACCTGGAGATTTCACGGAATCCCTGAAAAAAAATTCCCAGAAAATTTTAGAAATTTCGTGAAATTCCTGTTTTCGCGACCTAACTGTAACATTTACTACATAATATATTTGAAGTGCACTGATAGCATTACCCTCTACGGGGCTTCTCCAATATGGTATCTAGCTATGTCAACCCATAAAACATTGCTATGTAAATGCATTTGAGGTTTAACTCAAATGCATGCTCAGGCGAATAAATGCAGCGGTAGATCTCAACTGATTCAAGAATTGATTGAATAAGGGATCATTTAACAATTCTTAAAGCTTGCAATTGCAATTATTAATGACCTGACTCTTAATAAATAATACATATTCAAATATATCTACTTGTGAATATTAAAAACTCAAACTTTCTAAAACCCTTAAATAACAGAACATAACGTAGTTCGTAAATCTATGAAAACTAAATCTGGCAGCATTATTTGCAATTAAAGGAACCAGGTTTTATTTGCTTCAATAAAAAAAAAACTAATAATAAACCAAAATCGAAGATAGCTCTGCGAAAACAGCGATAAAAGAAATCAAGGAAAATGCAGAGTTCAAGAGATATGACAAAACCATTTGCTTTTTATCCAGTTTTTGTCCTCAGTGTCAATATAGATGCAGAGCACATGTGCTGGAACAGCATCATAAAATAACTAAAAATAAAGCCGTGTTGAATATAAACCTGCAATAAAACAAACAGACATACTATCACACTCTGGTCGTTTGCGTGGCAATGTACAGTAACCGTATATCAAAATGTATTATTTATGCAGCTAAATTGTCCGTAACCAATACACGCACTGGACGGCGCGTTTGACATCTTTGAAGCGGTACCAGAACACTTTTGCATCGGTCGTATGTATTGCACAGCAGTAAAAACTAATTAACTTGGCAGAAGTGCCAATGAGGAAATGATGCCTTACCCGTTACTAACCCACACCAAGATTTTTTCAGGGTATTTTTCGTCGTAATTCATGACATTCCAGCAATACTATCGAGACTACCAGTCGAATAATCTATGCAGACTGATTCACGACCACTGAAATGTTGTTCTATGTAAATTAAAATATACAAGCTTCATACCTGCTGCTGAATTATTGAGCATTTTACTAGTTATTTATTTTCTAATAAACAATAAGTTATTTGAATAAAGAAATGGATTAATGGATCTACTCGATTTTCTTGGCAAAGTTAAATGTATGTTTTATCCAGTTTAGCCTATGGTCATATCGACTTTTAATGAAACATAATTATCATAAATGTATTATTTTAAATGTACATTTCTTCCAAATTCAAGTTCGCATTTCACTGTTGCAAATAAAACGGTGATGATGAAGCTAATTCCCCTTAGATGAATAAGGAATTGTCTTTAGTCGTCTAGTATTGAAAATCATAGAAAAATAAAAAATAAAATCATTAACTAGAAAATTGGAGGAGTTCATTTGGCGATCCCAGTTTAATAATAACAATAATAGTAATCATCATCATCTCATCATCATCATCATCATCATCATAATAATAATATAATAATAATAATAATAATATTATTATTATTATTGTTATTATTCATGTGATGTTATACATAAAGCATCGGCACAAAAAATTCACTAACGGAAATCTTATGCGCTGAATTCTAATATTTCAAAGATCTATTTGAAAATTTTCGTAAGAAAAATCAATGAAACGTCAGAATAAATGAGCAACGAGCTATTGAAATATTTCACGTTTCCTTTCACTGCGGCCTCACGCTGTTTCCAGGATTAAAATTAATACAGCCTATTCCATCATCCATCGAAGCATCCAGTGGAATTACCAATCGAAGGTTCCAGCGGATTTACCAAACATTTTAAAGTTGGTCAAATCGAAGGCTGCGATGCCTGAAGAAGATAAACAAAAGAAAACCCTTTGATTACTGTAATATAACCGGATACACCATAGACTACAAGCAGAAAGCAATAGGTCTAAAGTGATAGACCTAAGTGCCAAAGCACGATAAAGAACGTATAAGTAAAAAATGGGCTCAAGTTTCTTCGGTGCAATCGAGTGTTCTCTATAAGTATAATGCTGTAAGAAACTCTGAGCCATGGCCCCATGAAACTCTAAGCCACGGCCCAATGAAACTCTCACCAGCGGCCCATGAAACATTCAGCAGGTGGCTTGAGTCGTTGGTCCCGATAGCGGTGTCAGACGCACGATCATGGCTAAATTTAACCATAAATAAAATAAAAACTACTAGGGCTGCAATTTAGTATGGTTGATGATTGGAGGGTGGATGATCAACATACCAAATTGCAGCCCTTTAGCTTCAGTAGTTTTTAAGATCTGAGGGCGGACGGACACACAAAAGGCCATCTCAACAGTTTCCTTTTATAAAAACTAAAAAAACCCAAACAAAACCAAATAAAAGTAATAAAATACTAGCAAATCATTTACACGAATTGATCGTGTCCTCCCCGAAATGGCGTGCTATGCTGCATAGGTATGGGTTCGGAACTGTCTAACATAGCTTTACTGGAAATCACCAAGTATTATTTCCAAGAAGAAATCGCACAAATGTAGCCTTAATTAACGGCAAAGACGCGGGTTCAAAGAAAGATTGCAAGAGTGTATGGAAAGATCGAGACATTTCTGTAATGTCATTTACAGGACTTTCTAGGAGTAAGAAATACCTTCATTGCAATAGAGGGTACAGCGGTGATTGCGCATTTCATTTGCAAAGTTTGCAACTATACGTGAAAAAAGGGACTGCCAGAAATGAAGGTATGTTAATGCAATGAACATAATAGAATATAGAGTTGCATTATGAATCAACTGTTAGGAGAGGGTGGAAGGACGTCAGAAGGAAAACTGAACGGAGGTACAGTAAAGGGAATGAAAGGGCTGCAGCTACGGGCCGAAGCGACGATGCAAAGATCCTTAAGTAAAGCCTACAGTGCACCGCATGAGGTGCACTGACAGCACTATCCCCTGACCGGGGTTAATGCAATGAAGATGGGCGAAAGAAGAGTCAAAAGGGGAGAGTCAAATCACGGGATTTCCCCTTAACCTCAGACGCTGACTGTGGCACCCAAAGGACGGACTCTACCAGGAGATTCCTCCGGAGGAAGGGATGGATCCCTTTACACTTTTTCTCATTGAAAAGGCCACGGGACGGAAGCCAAATGCCGGTACTTATTCGATGACTCATGAATAAAAGAATGGGGCCCTGACCATTACTGTTATAGGTATAACAAAATAAC
Source organism: Macrobrachium nipponense (assembly GCF_015104395.2). Taxonomy (NCBI): domain Eukaryota; kingdom Metazoa; phylum Arthropoda; class Malacostraca; order Decapoda; family Palaemonidae; genus Macrobrachium; species Macrobrachium nipponense. The sequence goes on along the minus strand of NC_061109.1, from coordinate 94,708,163 downwards.
TAAAAGCTCGCGTGCAAAATACTTAGTATACATCTATGCCGTTTAATACATTCTTAGAATATGAATCTTAACAAAAATCACATCGCAATAATTTTTACGAAAAACATGAACCACTCCACTCCTCTCTCTCTCTCTCTACACACACACACACATATATATTTATATATATATATCATATATATATATATATATATATATATATAGAAATATATATATATAAATGTAATAGCCACAAACCCCCTCTTAACTTCTCGAATTCTATATATATAATATATTATATATATAATATATATTATATATATATATTATATAATGTTAATAAGCCACAACCCACTCTTAAACGTTCTAGAATTTATATAATAAATATAATATATTAATATATTATATATGCTATATATAGATATATATATATTATATATATATATATATATAATATATATGTATGTATATATGTGTATATATATCTACACATATATATATACATATGACAAGCATCGTATAAACATAGGAAGGAGAAAAGGAGTAAACAAATAAGACGCGAAAGCCTTAATGATCACATTCTTGTCAGTTGCTGCAACTAGAAATCAAGACTTCTAGACCTTTTCATTAGTATTAGGTCAGCCAGTCATATTTATACCACCATTATTTGTTTCTCTGAGTGTTGTAGAGGCTCTGGAAACACAATGATTGTCGTGTTAATTACATTCACTCACAAATAGGTCGTTCCTGCTTTCGAATGATTGGCTTTAGAGGAAAACATGGCAATAGATTTTGGATCCCTGCGAAGTCGTACCGACTTTCTTCGGTATACAAAAATAACATCCTTTCTGAAAACGGTTTCAGATACATGGAAACTTCATCACTCTTGCATTCGATTTCTGTTAGGTATGGTGCGCAATTTCATCCCCGCTCCATACTACAAGGGATGTTAGGTAAGTTAGTTCATGTTAATATTTTACTGACCTGAGAGTTATAATCTAATACGTATTAAACTATTTCCCTTAATAACATATTTACAATTCTAATCCTTTTACAAATACAAGAAATGGCCTCTATTGCCATTCCAAACAACCCTTTTTCCTTCTCTTTGTAGACATTGTCTTCTCTATATCGCCCTCTCATTCATGGAAGTGTCAAGTAACGAAATACATAGTGCCATTAGAAACATCAACTTTCACTTAAACTTTCCGTAAAAATAATATTTTTCTTTCGGCGGACCTCCCTGAGTGAATATCTCTTCCAGCAATGAAAAAGGTCCAGAGAATGTTTATTCTTGACCCATTTTTTTCGGCATTGCACTATCCCAGCAAAAATTTCTTTACATAGTTTTATATTTCCAGCTCCAGTTGATGTGGGATCCTGGAACGCTTTTCCTGCCTTGCATCATGGACCGGCACCACTATGTCGAGCTGTCTCTGCCAGCTTTTGTTGAACATTGATTGCTTTGTTAAGAGTTAGCTGGCGTCGCTACCCACTGACAGTCTCACTATTCAATATGCTTACGAGTTATATACAGTTTTACGTTAGAAATCGAGTGCAAATTTGCCCACTATTGTTTTATGAAAGAAATCCCTCTAGACTTAACAATGATTTATTTGAACTTTTGAGAAAAAAATAACATATATAACTACATCAAAAGATATTTATTATAAATGTTCCCATTCGCATCCCTCTTCCCTCTGCACACTGACTGGGAACATATGCAAAGAAGTTTGACCTGCATAACAGCAGTATTTGTTACCTGGGAGAACTGAACTGAATATAAATACAGATAGGTCAAAGGCCAATAACTACCAACGAGGTCATTCAGCGCTGAAACGGAAATTGACGGTAAAAATCTGAAAGGTGTAACAGATGGAAAATCTCGCAGTTGCACTATGAATCTATTGTTAGGAGAAGGTGGGAAGTAAGATGGAAGAAAGAAAACGTGAAAGGAGGTACAGAAAAAGGAATAAGAAGGGTTGCAGCTAGGGGCCGAGGGAACGCTGCAAAGAAACTTAAGTACTGCATACAGTGCACCACATGAGGTGCACTGACGACACTAACCCCCTACGGCAATTTTTTACCTGGGAGAAGAAAGCTGTCACTGCGAAGTAGTTTATTGCAATGCTGGAAAAGTATACCTTAGTTTAACCAGGTGACTGAGCTGATTAGCAGCTCTCCTAGGGCTGGCCCGAAGGATTAGATATTTTTTCGTGGCTAGGAACCAATTAGTCACCTAAGAACGAGGCCTACAGCTTATTGTGGGATCCGAACCACATATAATATCGAGAAATTAATTTCTATCACCAGAAATAAATTCCTCTGAGTCCGCGTTACCGGATTGGTAGCTGAGCCCGAAAACCACTCGTCCAACGAGGAACTTGCAATGCTGGAATATGTCGCTAGCGAAGATTAGGATAAATGAACCAAGTAGGCTTAAGTGGTCGGGGAGACGGGTGCAAACTGGAGAGAGATATCTGATAAAAGAATTTATTCGTAAGCGATGTTAAAATGAGTGAATGCATCTGTCAAAACACAGTGATGGGAACTACTTCAAGCGATTACTGTATCGCTTAACTTATAGAGAGGTCGGAAAGCATAAAAAGCTTTTAGTTTTTGTGCAATTGTTAATGTCCGTGATCGCAAAAGACAGACGTTGCTGCACATTGTACGCGAATCTTTCCTCTTCCTCCTTTATATTTCAGATGTTTTTCCAGAAACTTATGGAGTTCTTTTGTAAAGCTACACAATATTTTGTTATGCCAATCATTCCTTGCTACTGTTTTTTTCCTCTGAAACTTTTACTTCACGTTTATTTGCCTACTTTTCAAGATATTCATCTTTTTCAACCGTCCAATACAGATCGCTCTCAGTTCCCTATTCTTGTCTGGATATTAACCGGAGCCATGTTGCATTTTAGAAGCATCGTCGTAAACGCCTCACCGATAATGCATTATTTATTGCTAATCTCTCAGTAGTGCGCTCCTTATGATTATTCTATGTAAAAAAAAAAAAGGAAGAGAAATTCAACCCTTCATATTACAACCCTGGAAAAGTACACCTCCAGAAAGACGTAAGGTCTCTCAGTGCGTCTCTCAGTACATGTCGTTTGCAATTTTTTTTTCTCTGATGGTGCCTTTTATCAGTTCCGACTGTCCATCTCAATCCTAAATGGAATGTTATCCCCACATCATTAGGACCCTTGACAGTTTTGCTGGTTTACGTTCAATTAAAAGCTCTGAATCTTATCAGTAGCCTAAAATGCCTGCTACTTCCATCATAGGTTGACTTCTGTTACTACAAGCATGGAGTGACTTCTGTTACCTCCAGAATAGGTTTACTTCTGTCACTTCCAGCATCGGGTGACTTATGTTACTTCCAGAATAGGTTGACTTCTGTTACTTCCAGCATGGGGTGACCTCTGTTACATCCAGCATGGGTCCAGCATGGGGTTACTTCTGTTACTTCCAGCATGGAGTGACTTCTGTCTGTTACTTCCAGCATGGGGCGACTTCTGTTACTTCCAGCATGGGGTGACCTCTATTACTTCCAGCATAGGGGTGACCTCTATTACTTCCAGCATGGAGTGACTTCTGTCTGTTACTTCCAGCATAGGGTGACTTCTGTTACTTCCAGCACAGAGTGACTTTTGTTACTTCCAACTTCCAGTATGGGTTGACCTCTGCTACTTCTGGCATGGGGTTGACTTCTGTTATTTCCAGCATGGAGTGACTTCTGTGTTAATTCCAGCATGGGGTGACTTCTGACTGTTACTCCCAGCATGGGGTGACTTCTATGTTAATTCCAGCATGAGGTAACTTCCGTTACTTCCACCATTGGTTGACCCCTATTACTTCTGGCATGGGTTGACTTCTGTTACTTCCACCATATGTTGGCTTCAGTTACTTCCAGCATGGGTTGACGTATACTACTTCCAGCATAGGTTGAATTCTGTTACTTCCAGCTTGGGGTGACTTCGTCAAGTTATATAACGAGCTGTTTTCTGTATTATTGACACCTGCTAATTCGGAAGATGCTTCCAAGACCATTCACTGCATTGCCCACCTTTCCTAGCCGCGTGATATACGGCAAGCTTTACATTCCCATACATGTCTATGGAAGCTGTGAAGCCAAGTTACCCTCATTTACATGCCGAGTATTGAACCTTTTTATCAGGAGTATATATGGACGCCATTACCTAAGTTCACTTAAAGTCCTGTCTTAGATTTCCACTTTTCCTTCCTTACAGAGACCTCGAAAATATTTTTTAAGGGTCCCACTGTTCTGCTTGCATAAATTACAGTTACTAAGTAACAAGTGGTATCACACTCGGCTACTGTGTAAAACCAAAGGTGGAAAAGGAGAAAATGCAATATGTCCGCGCAACTGTTTCACTTCAGAGCGGAAGCTACAAACCCCGAAAAACAAATGGTGGTATGACCAGTTACACTAATGCAAAGCTGCATGTAAGACCTTCGTACTGTATAAGATTAGCATGTTTAAATATTTCTTGCTGCAATACAGCATCAGAAAATACTAGTGTAAATATTTTCGCAAATATGATATTACCAAGAAGTTATGATATTACCAATATCGCTGACAGGATTTTGCAATATATAAAGCATTTTATATAGTAACTAGAAAAACATTAGTAAATTCTGTAAGTACTGTTACTATACTATAAATTTGCCGCTAAACATCAACATTATGCTCGTGTTCACATTTCCACAATAGCATTAAGATCAGTTGTTATGAAAACAAATGGGCACTTCTCATAGTACTGCCTTTTTTTTATTAAGCATTCGCAGCAATGAAACCAAAGAACCTTGAGCCTATCGTAACTGAGGCTTCGACTTTTTTCCTTCGACCTGTCATCGTATCCACTTTAGCAAGAAACAGTAATAGGTGACTATCCCCCCTTTATAATATCTTTATACACTCACGAAAAAATTAACTTTATACGATTATCATAAACTCCGTGGCCTCGTTACAGGTAATCATAATTAAAAAGCAAAATACAATTACTTGAATCTATTCCTAACTAACGAAGGCATCCCGTGAAAGCAACCGACAGAAAATTTGAAATAAATCTATTGGGTGAAAGAAATTAGGGAGACTCAGTAGAGACAAGGTTTGATTCCTCGGCAGTGAACTGTGTATTCGCAGTTAGTTGATTAAGGGCATGGCGATATCGACTTCATTCCAAAAGTCATGCAGAAACCAGAATAATCACGTGGTGTACATTTCAAAGTGCCGTCCAAAGAGACAGACATTGTAAAGGTCCTTTCCCGCCAACTTCCTCATGAAATAAAGAGGAAGTGAAACCAAATGACAGCCTCTTCACCATGAAAGAAACGACTGACCTAACTACCACTCTAAGGTTTCAGGCTGAGAAAATTCGAGAGTCAAGAGTATTCCAAAGCTTGACAGTAGGTGGAAAGAAGCAGTCCTGAACCATGTCACCCCAAGACTTATCGCCGTCCACATAATAAATGTGGGAAGAGGTGTTTTGAAGGGTGTTACAGAGCAGCCTGAGAAGGAGAGAGAGGGAGGAATACTTCCAGAATCTACCACAACCATGACCGAAATGTTTAGTTCAGTAAAAAGATAAAGAAGCCATCCAGTGAAGAGCAGAGAGAGAACCTGGACATGAGCTGAGAGCCGGGTCACTGCTCAAACGAACTGCGTTCAACATATTGTTGGATGACGCGTTAGCAACAGAAGTTTAATCTTGGAAAAACGAAAAATAATCACCATTAAATTCTTGTTATAAGAACATATTTTATTCTGCTGATGCAGAACAAAGACGTAGGTCTGTATAACATTGAAATGCTAAGATACAAAAGTGATCCAGACCTCGTCAAAGTTTCATTTCGGTGACAACACCGAATAATAAATGAAAGGAAGACGAAAATTTCAGGTTAAGATTATGACCTTAAGGAATTTTTAATGTGAGCAGGAAACAAACATAGTGAAAGCCGATGAAATGCAGTGGTGCTTATATAATAATCCTCAGTTTAAATGACAGATGTGGTAGATGCAACTGACCTCCGATGCAACTAGGAAACACAAAGGACACTGAATATCATAATCAAAATTTGACATTGATAAACAGTTGGAACACTTCTAATTCGATTTTGTTATGTATTAATAATAAGTTATCAGTATATACTGTCGGTTTATATGAAGCGTTCAGCTTCGTTACCAAAGTGACTGGTTATTTCTATGATCTTCAGGAGCGCAAGCAATGAAGCCCCTGTCATATTCACACTAGTCTCATCTGCCAGGCTCCGCTCTTGAGAATGATAAAAAGGCAATCTATTTAACATTCAAAAAATAAGTCGAAACAGCTAAGAAAATGACCTCAGAGATCATTCGGAATCTCCTTCCCCAAAACGTAGCTAGACCTACCGCCATGAAAATGAAATGGCTACGAATGCAAATTTTGCCATCTCCATAAAAAAAAAAAAGCAACCAGCTGATAAGCCGACAAAGTTCCCAACTCCAAAGCAATATAATTTCCAAATTTTCATGCTGAATATACATTAGAAGGAAGTTACGATGTTAAAGGATAATCGTCAAGACTTTCAATCAAAGAGGTATATCTCAAGGGCGGAGAAAGACTGCCGTGGGGTCATTAGTTATTCAGACAAGCCTTGTCCTAGCTATGGCAGGCCGAATAATTTTCTTTAATACTTAGGCTGCAAGCAGCAAAGGTGGATGAAGAAGGCAACCACAACAGAGGAGAATGAGCAGAGGAAAAATCAGACTTCGTTCAAAATATCTAATTTTCTTATAACGCTAACTCGAGCGGAATCGAAAAGTGCGTCACTTTAGCTGTCATGCGCAGACACACCGTATGTGGTGAACACCAACCAGTCCTCTTACGTGCATCATAATTTGTGATGTGTATTGGAATCGTGATTCTTTTTAATTTATGTTTTATATCAATGGTTATACGCCATTTCATCGCCTCAATGCAGCATCGGTATTTTTGGACAATTTTTTCAAACATGCTATAAAGGACCATCTCAGATCTTCAGTGCAGGTGGTTGGAATTGACAAAAGAAAAAAACGGGGGGAGAGAGAGAGAGAGAGAGAGAGAGAGAGAGAGAGAGAGAGAGAGGAGAGAGAAGAAGGGGGGGGGGGCTGTCGAAAACTAATAAAAGCACAAACCCTTCAAATGTGATAATTGTGAGCCTTAGTTAAAAAAAATATGGTATTTTCATTTCCTTCTGCAACTGTTAACTTTAATGTCTAGTGAATATTACCAGGATTTACATTTTATGAATTAACAATGGTGCAGATCCCTTAACCATTTTATAACCAATTATAGTAACGGTAACACATATGCTTTCAATGGAATAAGTTTGTTCAGCCATAAAGCACAACAAGAAAGAAAGAAAAAAAAAATATGGAGACGATACAAAACGCCCACGCACCAGTAGCAGAGCAATACCAGATACCATCATTAAATGATCCCTGCCGGCTGACATCTACGTTTGTGAACCAGAGAGAGAGAGAGAGAGAGAGAGAGAGAGAGAGAGAGAGAGAGAGAGAGAGAGAATTATGAATAAACGAAATAAGGTCAGACCTACCGACACGAAACCAAACGGGAGAGAAGAGTGAATTTTATCTTGATTATATAAGACCAGGAATACAGTAAAGCATATAAATATATATAGGCCTATATGAGAGAGAGAGAGAGAGAGAGAGAGAGAGAGAGAGAGAGAGAGAGAGAGAGAGAGAGAGACTTTTCTTATCACGAGCAGCCTAAAATAGTTCTTTCCAAGAAAACTGGATGGGTCGGAGCAACTTCATATATCCCTGGCACTGGTCCTGCAAGAGAGTCACTTTTTATGGAGAAGCACCTTCTTCCAGCCCGCCTTTCTTCGGCACGATTTTCATTTGATTAAAATTTGTTGGAATACACCACATGGAAGACACTTCATTGTAACAATTAGGCACTGGAAGATACATCATAAAGAGGGAGGGTTCCCAGACCAACGTAAGCAAGTATTCTGTCTGTGTCTCTCTCTCTCCACTGCACTACGCACAACTTGAGGGCTCGTGGGGACCCCGACGACAACGGTGAAGCAACCTTCTCGATATGGTGATCACTTCACTCACACTTATTGTCTACTTATACTCCTCCGTGGTTCATCTTTACACTATTCCGTTGACAGTCAGCGCTTGCAAATCCATTTCCTAGTTTCGTATGATTATTCTTCCCTAAACTAACACTTTAGATAAGGACGGCCGGAGACTCACTTTGGCAGGGAATCTCCCCTTAACAACTGTTCGCGAGCCACTGCTGAGCTAGCGAGCCAGCCGACCTCCAGAGCTGGGGCTGCCATTTCAACATGCGAGTTGCCAGACAGCGTTATATATGTCTTTTAACACCATGGATAACATTTCCATTTAAAACTTTTTGAAGAAACTTTGGTTCCAGTTCTTTTTTGAAATTAAAAGGTTAATGAAGACGATAATCAAAGAAAATTCCCCTCGCACCGAAAAGCCTTCTTATCACCGATGAGATATGAAGCAGTTGAGTGAGATTCCGGTTATACAACTTTCTTGCGATTACCACCTAATGGAGGCTTCATTTGTAAACCGCTTGCTTAGAGCTATGCACTTCGTAGACAAAGAATTTGTATCAAAACAAATGTAAAAATCGTCGCTACTCAGCAAATGTATTCTGTAATCATAATAATGATTGGTTAACAGTTACACAAACATCGAGGCGTCATCATGAAAAATATTGCGGGAGACGATTTCGTATTGCAAATGCCTGCAGCAGAAAAGCCACAAATGAAACAGAAAGGGTTAATAGTAATATCATCATCGCTTGGAAAGGTTTCTTACCCTGACCTCAAGTTTAAAATTCGAATGTTGTTTCAGGCACACAAAGTCTTAAAACAAATTAGGAACAGGATGACCTTGGCCAAATTAACGGAATGACGCATGTGTTATGTGATTTTTGTTTGCTGCTTAAGCAAAGCTTGAAACCAATCATGCATTCAAGATGAACTTAACTAGATAGCCCTGCATGCGATGCATAAAGTTGATGCATACTGTAAAAATAATAATCTGGTTTAGTGGGCAAATAATCACTGCAACATCATATCAAACTCATCCGAAAAAAATACTTCAGGTGATGAAATATGCGATACTTTTTATCAGTCTTTAATGGGGAGATAAACAGATGAATACACAGACGTCAGTGACAGTTAAACGTCATTTAACTTAGTAATAACATGTTGAATGCTGTGTTAATCCACTGACACACGTAAATGATATTATGATTTAGATGAGCTGGTATTGTGTTAATACCAAAAAAAATAAATAAATAAACAGGAAGCCAGTATTTCTATAGCATACAAACGCGCAATTATATAAACAAGAATTTACATTAAAGAAAACAAAGGTTGACATTAACGCAATAAGAGGATCGTGGTTTTCAAAATGATGCGAATATTCCCACGCCTGAAAATTTCTCCTTAAGAGAGAACGATTAACGCAAGGAATTTATGAGGCAGATTGATAATATTCCCGTGATAAAGATCATACGGAGACAAAGGGCAAAGCTGTCTGTGCGAGGAATCTCGGTCATTTTCCTACCCTTTTCGGATGACGTCAGAGGGAGCGATCGCCGTAGGACGCAAAAGTTCATGAGGAACGACGGCAACGGATTTGCTACAATCCGTCCTGTGGGGAATGGCTGTCTGTTTTATTTTTTTTTTGGGGGGGTTGGTTTTCTATATGTATATATATGTATATATATATATATATATATATATATATATATATTATATATATATATCACATAACCACAGGTGAAAAATAAGAGGCGGGGTGGAGGTCCTGACCGGTTTCGACTTTATCTCCAAGTGCTAAAGTGATTATCATCATATATAATATATATATATATATATATATATATATATATATGTATATATATATATATATTTTATATAGAGAGAGAGATGAGAGAGAGAGAGAGAGAGAGAGACGAGAGAGAGAGAGAGAGGAGAGAGAGAGAGAGGAGTTACCTTGTCATTAAATACAATGCACAATCAACCAAGATAAGCAATACAAAAATTTAAATATTGATTTCGGACAAATCAGATCTCAAAACAGTTAGTTTAAACTTTGAGCTCCACCTGGACTGTGCTGGCATAAGGCCAGTGACTAGAACGAAAGATGCCTACCCAAGTGGAAGAAGAAAATGTCCAAATTCATGAAGTTAATTTCCAACAACAAACTGACTGCTTTCACTTTTGACATATAGAGAGAATCTGCGTCTTTTCTCTTTTATGTGTTAGTTAGGGATGTAACATTAGCCCCAATTAGCGATGCATTGCCAATTAAAGGCACTAATTACCAACAGAACCCGTCATTATCGACTCTGTGAAAGGATTCGGACAAGGAGTTCATTCTTCACTACGGATCCGCGCGTTACGGATTAGGATATGAGTTCGTGATTGCGATGCAGAGCAACTACAACCGAAACAACAGCTGCCACAAACATCTATAAGAATAACAATAGCCATGTGCCTCAGCACATAGGGGCAAAATGGGGCACTTACCCCCCTTGAAATCCCGGAAAAAATTATATGTACATACATCATATATATATATATATATATATATATATATATATATATAATTATTACATCTATTACATTTAATTACATCACTTTATTTTCCTTCCATTTTACAATATATTCTTTCAGTTTAAGTAAATTAAAGGTACCATTGTGTTTTGTATGATATTTGTATACAATATATAACTGCGTTATTCTTTCCATAAATTTTTGAATTCAGCTGAGCAGCATATGGAGCTAATGAAAATAAGACAATGTAACGTTGTATTTTTTCTTTATCGCATCCTGCTTCATTGAAATTATTGGCATCGCAGTTACACTGCAATATATAATATATATATATATATATATATAATATATTATATATCCATAATATAATATACATATATATATCATATATATAGATAATATATATCATATATATATATTATATATATATATATTATATATATATATCATATCTATATATATATTATTATATATATATATATATATACATATATACATACATATACATATATATATAGATATAAGATATATAATAAGAATATATTTATATATATATCTATATATATTATATATATATATATATAATTATATATATATATATAATATATATATATATATATCATATATATATATATATATATATATATATATATATATATATATATATCCCAATTTGCCCGCTCTTAGAAAATATGCTGCGGCCACCCCATGATATTAGCAAAACAACTCGAGCAATAGCAAGAAGGAATGGCGGGCAAAACTCCACGGAATTTCCCCCTAATTTTCAGTTACTTGAAGCAGGCATAGCTACGTGAGGTCAACTTTTGCCGGAACAAAACTGTTACGCAGAGGCTGAATTGGTCGTTTACGAAAGCACATATATAGTATACGTATGGTACGTATGGCAGGGTATGCTTCTGCGCTGAAATGGTTCATTCGTCTCTAACTTTTCCGTCGAGCTTTATCTACTTCTACACATTTCTTGGTAAAAAATAGTGCAAGAATTAATGTTGGAATAGCATTTTTCTAACTATTCCACGGCTTCATAAGTGCTTCACGCGTCTAAACAGAATTCCCATCATGAGAAATCGACCTCATTAATAAAGTTACTTTCTATCCCTTAATATTACGGTAAAATATTACGCAAATACCTACACACACACACACACACACACACACACACACACACACACACACACACACATATATATATATATATATATATATATATATATATATATATATATATATATGTGTGTGTGTGTGTGTGTGTGTGTGTATACGTATATTTTTATCATCTATCTATACACACACAAATATATATTTATATGTATATATATATATATAATATATATATATATATATATATATATATTATACATTTATCTATACATATATAAATATATTGAATATAATCAAATAAAAAATACGTGTGAGTGTGTGTCTATGAGCGTGTGTACGCATCCTCCACATTCGGTGTATATTTGCTGTGCAAGAATACTAAACGCGCATTTAAAATCCGTATATGGTATCGAGAGTCTTTGAAGCATACAGGAGTATTTTTTCCATTTCATAGCATGTATATATATATATATTATATATATATATATATATATATATATATATATATATATATATAAATATATCTATATCTAATATATATATATATATATATATATATATATAGATATATATAGTCATTGTCCGCATTTTGCTTTCTTTTATCAATTTACACAGTATTTTGGAGTGTTTTCTCCATTTCATAGCATGTATATATGTGTATAAATATGTATATATATGTATATATACATATATGTACTAGTCATTCTCCGTATTTTGCATTGTGTTATTAATTCACACAGTATTTTGTAATAGTTTTATTCGTCAAAGTGCTACAATTACGGCAGATACTTATTACAATTATACAAGTTACACTCTTTAACTGTCTTATTCCGTCATATCCACGGTCTATATTGTTACTTTGCAACAGCATCCTCAATCATTGCATCAAGACAGTTCTATTACCTTCGTTTCCCACCCTAAATTTTAATTTATTAACTGCCTCCTAGCCCCCGAAACCTCTTGGTAAAACTTCACCCGCCCTTGTATTCATCGAAACTTCCCTTGTTAGCGTTGCGGGTTCCCAAACTTCGCTCGAAGTTTTTTATTATTGTGTCCTCTCAGCCGCTGCTAAATATGCATGCATACGCCTTCGTTAGCGAGCACCGCCACCAAAACTTGAGGTATCAAGTCTTCAAAAGGCTATACTGACGGCCATCCGAAACAGATCCACAAAAACAGCGAAATTGAACCTTCCCTTCCAAGTTTGCAGTAAAAAAAGGAACGAAGATTCCTTACGGAATGAAGTTCTCTGCTCACTCCGTTTACACGAAATCCTCGCAGTCTGTTTAATTCTGCTGATCTCCCACAAACAGAATACGTAAACATGAACACACACTCTTGAATAGCATGATATAAAGAGCTGCACTCAGATATTACTTGATATACAGAGGCGCTGAGACGCATGTATATTTTTGCTCGTAGTCTGTTCAAGCATATTGTTCATACTTCAATCTGATGTTATTCCTCGCTTGATCGCATCAGCATGGCAGGTTTTTATAACAAAACACGGGATTCTCTTCACAGGGAATTAGGTTATCTTTCATGTTTGTTAACTGTTTGTTTTTTCAGACTACAAAAGAATCTCAAGAGCCTGAGACGAATGGGTAAGGCTGGGAATTCTATATTTCAAAATTGATTCATATTCTCTAAGAATTTATATCTCTGATCATTAACTTCTATCCACTTCACATTGGCATAAGAAGATAACATAATGTGTCATCTTTAGACAGATTTAAACTTCTCCAATTATTCCCAAAATTTTTTTTATGTAATGGTCTCATTTCAGTTAAAGTTTGAGTAAGAACATTGATGCAGTGAGAACTATCATGAAACAATGGGCGGGGGGTTTGGGGGAGGGGGGAGGGGCAAAAAGCCCCAAAGCACCCCCATAATAAGTGGACCACCCGCCCAATCTGGGTGTAAAAAGCTGAAAAAACCATTTACGAAAAGCAACAGACAAATTCAGAGCTTTATTTCAGCTTGTCTCCAAAGATTTAAAGAAACCTTGTTAATGATTCTGAGAGACGCCCCGCACTCAGGTCAAACGATAACTCTCTCACTCCTCCATAACATAAATAGTACTGAATAAATATTATAGTAAAAAAAAGTAAAAAAAAAATCAAAGTTGCCTGTAAATAAAGCGTGTGGGCAAATGTCAAAGGTTTTCAAGCAGATAAGCCAGGAGACTATTGTGGTGAACACCTACGCGGAAAAAGCTTTTCAAACGCGAAGCAGTTTTATCCCGCGGGATATGCAGCGTAATGAGACGAGAAGCTGTTTAAACAGGCAGACAAATGAATGACCAAAGAGAAGTACTATATCTTAAGTTTAACCAGACCACTGAGCTGATGAACAGCTCTCCTAGGGCTGGCCCAAAGGATTAGATATTCTTACGTGGCTAGGAGCCAATTGGTTACTTAGCAACGGGACCTACAGCTTAGTGTTGGATCCGAACCACATTATCTCGAAAAACGAATTTCTATCACCAGAAATATTTTCTATCACCAGAAATATTTTCTTCTGATTTCGCGTTGGCCGAGCCGAGAATCGAACTTAGGATCACCGGATTGGTAGCCGAGCGCGAAAACCACTCGTCTAACGAGGCACTACGACCAAAGAGAGATAAACAGCTTCGACACACGCGTGGAAACGCCTTAATGATTCAGAGTAGCAAAGTTGACATTTGAAATATTATATTTATGGACAACACAACACAAAATTCCGGAGGACGGAACTTTCATTAAAACATCAGTAATGACGTTAATTGGAGAGCTTTGCAGAGCTTTCAAAAGATATTTAAAAGGAAATCATAATGAAGTAGTCAATCTGCAATTCGGTTTTGACGTGGACGGAAGTTGAATCAAGATAGCAAACATAAAATCGTCTGTAGGACATCTAAATCCCAAGCTTAAAGATCACAATTTCAGAAGAAAGAAGGTAACATGTAACGGCTACATTGGTTTCCAAACAAGCAATCATTGGCCCTGAAGACACAGAATTCCGGAAACCATCAGAAGAAAGACAGGAGATCATCCAAAATGCAGGAATAGAGCGGACCAGACATTGCAATTTTCAAGTTTCAAAGTATTTACCATTTTTACGGCTTTCTGGATTCACTTTTATTAAAGAACTAATATAACAGATAGGAGAAAAAGTAATATATTGAGAATATAGCTATAAAAAAGGGATAAACTGTAATCAACAGGAACAGAAAGCGAACGATATACCTACACTGCAACAAACATGGGTCAGAAAGGGGAAAAAAATGTCGCATACTCGTAAACATTGACCTCACATAAGAGAGAAAAGAACTTCAATCTAAATCTATGAAGGGGATAAGTTTCAAACGACTTTGTTTACAACACACACACGAATAATGAATCTTTCCGCCGTTGATAAGCTGGATTTTTTATGATATTTACTCACTCTTGTTGAATCACTGTTTATGGACCGAAGTAAAAATGATGAAATTGGATCAAAACAAATACTTTGAAAGCCTACTTTAAAACTGGTTCAACTATTTAACACGTTAAAGGTCTTTGCGCCGTAAAAGCATACTTTCTTTATATGTACTTCTCGTTACAAATGCTAATGAAATTCTTGCCTAAATGAAAGTATAAACGTTATTCAATATTCACGCTACTTTTGAATTTCTCTTCTTTCAAAGAGGAAAGTTCAACGAGGTCGTGTTATTTATTCATTGTGAATGGTCATATTCCATCAATGAATTAAGATAATTAAAAGACTATTTCCTAGCCAAAATTGCGACTTTTTTCACGTGACATTTTTCTGTGACTTTCTTACAAGCTACCGTTTGTGCGGCAGTCATTGCATCATTTCGTCTTATGAATTGAGTTGCGAAGAATTTTTTTTCTTGTAAGCAAGTCTGCCCCGCTTACAAAGGCAGATTGAATTCACTCATATCCTGGTGTTGATCTTGCAATGTCAGTGGTTCTGCTGTTGTCAGCGATCCTGAGAAGGAAATTGCAACAGGGTGAAAAAAAATTTTTGCTAATATCTTCCACACATCTGGGCTTCTTATTACTGGCACTGAGCTCTCCTATCTCCCAGTGTTGGTTTGTCCTATCTTTTATCCCTCTAACACCCGCAGCAGCTGACGATAAAAGAATCCTTGTAAACTGCTCTGAAGCTTTTTATTGTTTCTCATAGCCTTTGCCTTATTTCGCAATTTTCTTGACTCCAGAAATAAATTGCCCACAAACGTTTAAGCAGTTGAAGTCGACACCGCCAGTCAGACGCGACCTGATGCATAATGCACTATCACATGGGCCCATTTTCTGATTTTTTTTTATCGTCACTTCGTCTGAGTTAACAAAAAACACCATGTAGCCAGGGACAAAGTCGAAACGTTAATATACATGCAGAGATCGGTAATTGTTTTCGGAGAAAGAAAGTATAGCCTATAGCCCTATACAATGAATCCAGGTAAAATAGCCACAGGGAAAAAAATTACAGAAAAAAGGTCACGTTAATCTTTCTTACATTGTGACTCATAAGGGTTTTAACCTGGTATGAATCCTAGTCAAAACTATGACTTTCTTTTCTTGTGACCTTATTACCCATCGGTTTAGGGAGGCTGTAGCTACTGGGAGGGTTGCTACAAAGAGGTCGGGTACTATAAAGAGGTCCCTCCCATACATGGAGGGGAGAAAACCAGTTTCTTATCAGCCATAGTTTGAAACTTGTTTCTTGCCACATAAGTCTCTCTGCTTAACTGATTTATTATTTTATCTTATTGCTATTATTACAAGTACAGTATCGTTATTATTATTATTATTACTTGAAAATCAATACTTATTACTTGAAAATTAGTAAATAATTCTTTATCATAAAAATGTATTGTCATGAAAATAATCTGACCATACAGTAATCAGTGAATAATACTTCATGAAAAATCGGCGAATAAATTAACCGCGAATAAACGGGGTATGCTGTGCTATATACATGTACATACATGCACACACATACACACACACACACACACACGCACACACACACACACACACACACATATATATATATATATATATAATATATATATATGAGTATAATAAGGGGATGTCTCTGTTATATTTATATGTTATGAAAACTAACATAAATGTAATATTGGTCAGATATAGAAGTGTAGAGAGCAACATTTGAAGACCAATATATGAAAAAGCAAAGTTGGTTCCTTATTACAAGTGACAATAGAAATTAATGAACAATTTCTAATTTTTCAGTGGTGTGGCGTACTTTCCATTTGTTATTAAATGTTCGGAAATGATTGCGAACCAATATTATAATAGTTTGAGACAGTGAAGGAAAACTGGGCTCTTTCTTAGGTCGTGATACCCAAGCATGAACTATTGCCTGTATCGTTCACAAAAACATTGTGTATGGGTTTGTCTGAATGCAATAGTGGGCGGAGCTTCGTGTCTGAACGCTCTCAGTGGGAATCTGCCGCGACCAGGTCGTTCATTGCATGTGTTTGTCTGCCGATATAAAGCTATCGCGCACGTCTGTTCTAGAGAGGATGCCATGTCTTCCCGAGACAAAATCTTTGTTCAAATTAAAATCGGTGCGGTGTGTGCTTTTGTTGATATCGACAACCGTTCACAATCGTTCAGTGTGTGGAGGCCTTTAGTCAAATATATTGCTCTTTTGATGTCATTATCATTATGATATTTAGTCTTTTGTTTAAGTTTTTGCGGTCATCCCCAACGGGCTTGTACTAAAGGTGGATACTTTCCCGGTTAAAATTTTACCCTTGGTGGCCACTATCTGGGAAGGATCCGAAAATAGCTGGTGACCGGTACAAAGTCACAGGAAAAAAAGTCACAATCTGCTAGGAAAAAAGTAACAGGAAAACAAAAGACTAATTAATTTATGGTGGCCAGTAATAAATCACGGAAAAATTCACAATATTTCTTGGCGATCTTTATCTGTATGATATTTACAGCCTTTTGTTTATGTTTTTACGGTAATCCCCAACGGGCTGCTATTATAGTAGATTCACATCAACCGTGCATTTGATGTCTAGTCCAGTCCCTTACGACGCTCCTGATTGGCTGTTGATAAGCCAGTCACAGGGCTTGAAACTCTCAGTCTCTCTCGAGAGTTCACATAGGCAGGGTGTATGTTCCACCTCTCCTGAGGGATACTTTTGAAAGTCGTGTCCCTCAGGATAGGTGGAACATAGATCCTACTCATGTGAACTCTCGAGAGAGACTGAGAGTTTCCAGCCCTGTGACTGGCTTATCAAGAGCGTCGTGAGGGACTGGCCCAGACATGAAATGCACGTTGATGTGAATCTACTATAACACACCACAAAGGTGGAAGCATACTGAGTTAAAACCACTGCAAAGATTGATGTGAGTTTTTCCTGTGACTGACTTTTTTACTCCACTTTTACGGTCATCCCCAACCGGCTTGTCAATACCGGGTTAAATTTTATCCTTAAGGGTCACTATCCAGTAAGGACTCGAAATTAGTTTGGGTTTTTTCAATTGTTCTTAGAACAACAATTAGCAATCTCACAAGAGTAATTTCCCAAAACGTTGATCCAGTTTTTTCAGTATGAGGTCACTACGCATGAGAACTGCGCAGTTTCCCTAACAACGTCTGAAAGCCAGCAGCCATGGCAACAAAATAGGTTTAAGGCGGCCGTCATCAATGGTAAAATCAATCATTTCAAAATAAAGTTGGCTTTAAAAACTAAGATGAGTTCTGAAGGTGACTCAGGGTGACCATAAGAAGTCAAAGTAAATACTAGATGGGGTGAATAACAGAGGGGGCAAAAAATGTAGCTTCGCTGAAATTCCAGACAGTCACTTCATAAGAATTCTGTTTTTGTTTTTCCATAGTTTGAAGGTCAGACCAGAGAAATTGAAATAAAGATTTTTTATTTTTTATTTATTCATTTATTTATTTTTTAGTATGCTGAAACTCGAACAAATCGAGGGCTGCAACAAAATCCACTAGAGGCAAAAGATGATCGAGAACAAAAATGAAATATTCTGAAATAGCCGGAATATTTACTGTTGGTATTATGATCCATTTAGTTGAGAGCATTTCCATACGTGTGTGCGTACCTAAAATGATAAATACTTCAACTCTTTGTCTGTGGTATATATACTTATATGTTTATATATAAAGAGAGACGAATACCACGGAGGAAAGAGGAACAATGGAATGGTGCTAGGCCTTTCGACTTACTGCCTAGTACCACTCCATTGTTTCTCTTTCCTCCGCGCGTTTGTCTTTATTTGTATATTCATCACGTTCCATATTTTCTTTATTCACTTATACATGTATATACATGATATATTATATATATTGGTGTAAGCTCCAGTTGATATATATATATATATATATATATTAACTGGAGCTTACACCAATATATATATATCATATATATATATATATATATATATATATATATATATATCATCATGGAGCTTATCACCAATATATATATATATATATATATATATATATATATATATATAACAGGTAGTCGTAATGGTTTGTTGAACAATATAATAACGTCATTTATATATGACATTATTATAAAGTTCGACAAACCGTTATGACCGCCTGTTTCTTAACAGCGTTAAATTAATCACGAACTTTTCGGAGACCACAAATACTTGATGCAGTAAATTTGTTTCTTTTCTTTTTCTGATAGCTCACGATAAGGTTGGAATTCAAAGCAAAGAAAACAATCAATGAACAAATGTTTGAAAGGTTATGTAGCATTGCATTTCTTAAGAGTCCTTTGTTTTCACAAGAAAAAGAAAAAAGAATCCTGTTTCAGCTCATTTGGTTATTTCATGGTCGAAGACCGCGGCTTTTCCCTTTGTCTATTCATCACATTCACATGCGTTGTGCTCTCTCTCTCTCTCCTTCCCTATTACGTGAGGAAATTACCTGCATGATGCGGAACATAATTGAGAACACTCCTCCAGTGAAAACTTTCCTCCAAAGACTTAAAGCGCATGAAATACGAAGACCAAGCGTTGCAAGAAATGTTGGCAATGGTGCGTTTATAACTATCGAGAAAAAATTTTCGTTTCACAGCAAGCTTACCTCTTTCTTCCTCTGCCTGATGAATATTCATACTGAAATCATACAGAGATTTATAAGCAATGGTCTGCCTGCGATCGTGACATTGGCATAATATAAGGAATGAATCTAGGTAAAAAAAAAGTTACAGGATAAAAAGTCACACTCATCTTTCCTAGACAGTGACCCTTAAAGGTTTTATACCCGGTATGTATCCACCTTTGCGACGTGTTTAGTACTAGCCTGTTGGGTTTTTTTGTTTTAACCCGGCATGTATCCACATTTTCTGAGCGTTTGGTACAAGCCCGAAGGGAATTACCTTAAAAACATAAGCAAAAGATTGTACATATGATAAAGATAATGACCACAAGAAATATGTGAATGTTTTACTGTGACTTTATTACCGGCCACCATAAATTATTGTGACTTTTTTTACTGTGACTCATTTCCTAGCCAAAAGTGTAATTTTTTTTACTGTGGTTTCATTACCGGCCACCTAAGGGATATGCCTTGAAAGAAAGAAGTGCAGCCTCTCAATAAATTTCATCGATAATTTAAAAGTATAAAAAAAATGTATCAGTAGCTGATCAGCATGTGGTGGCTGCATCCTGCAGCCGCCAATACCTTGAAATGGTCAACAAATACACCCATGAATAACAATAAATCACGGCAGCTTTCGAACTAACAACTATGAATTACCGTCGTTAGACTTTGTTGTGTATGACAAAACGTGATGCGCATCATCAAGTTGTGGTTCGCAGGAAGGTCAGAACAACTCAAGCTTGCAGCATGTTGCACATTTTCTAAGAGAGAGAGAGAGAGAGAGAGAGAGAGAGAGAGAGAGAGAGAGAGAGAGAGAGAATCTTCTCTGAGAAGCATCCTCAGCGAAATTGTGATATATAAAAAATGGCTAAATGGCGAAAAAACAGATAACAATGCACACTACACGAGGTGTATGCGAAACGAAACGAATGGAACACTTGAGTTAACAACATTGTTGTAGAGTGATAAATGACAATTATTTGTTGAGAATTATAAACGCTGGAGTTATTCACGATCTTGGAGGGAAGCTTGCTGAGAGGTCTATATATGTATATATATATATATATATATATATATATATATATATATATATATGTATATAGATACATATATTACACACACAAACACACACACATATATACACACACACACACACACACACACACATATATATATATATATATATATATATATATACACACACACACATATATATATATATATATATATATATATATATATATATATATATATATATATATATATATATATACACTACATATATTATGGTTTTACAGTTCAGTTTAGACTAGAAGTCCTCTGAATGTTGAGCATACTACAGTGTAGAGTTAAATGATATATGAATATGCAAATGGGCCAGGTTACCGTTTCAAAAAATGTAGTACAGTGTTTCCCATCCCTTCAGTAGCTGCAGAGCCTCGAAGACAGAGTCGTTAAGAAGCAAATTGTCCTAAACTGAGTTCAAAGAGAGTCATTTTTATCTTGAATGACTTTCGCTTCTTTGGCTCTGCCACCGAACTTACTTTGGGGAGAGAGAGAGAGAGAGAGAGAGAGAGAGAGAGAGAGAGAGAGAGAGAGAATAAATCCATTAAGAAATAAGAATTAAACATTATTTTTCCATACGATATTGTCATTACAGATAATCATAGAGTCCATTTAAAAAAAAAAAAAGTGTAACAATAAAAAAATCACACAATTGCGGTACACATCCAACTAACCAGCCGTTACGTGGTTGCTGTCGCACTTACGACGGTACAAGGGCGTAGCCAGGAGTGTTCATATATGGCAGTGGTTGTAGGAGTGTTCATATATATCAGTGGTTGTGGTGGGGAAAAGGTGTGGGTTGCTGAACATCAAATAATGAGGACCGATCGGTATGTGGAACTTAATGTAGAGGTTTGAAGTGGTGCTAAAATGATATATTAGCGATTACGCAATAAAATAAATATTATTGATTATTATATTACGCATATTGGAAATACTGCACTTAATACGATAATGCAAATAACGTCAAATTTTATTTTCACGCCTTCAAAATTTTCTGCAATTTGCTCATTGTCCTAAACTGAGTTCAAAGAGCATTTTTATTTTGTATGACTTGCTACTTTGATTCTGCCACCGAACTTATTTTGGCGAGAGAGAGAGAGAGAGAGAGAGAGAGAGAGAGAGAGAAGTACATAAAGTTAGCGGAGATATTATACGTTAAGAAAAGTGAATGACAAATATTCTAGAAGTACTATTCATAATTATTACAACTGATGGCAGTCTTATTGTAAACAATGAAATCTAAATTTATTCAGCAGGAAATGACTGATGAGCTGGAAGCAAATTCCCGAGATGTATATAGAGCGGCAGCCCGGACCGTTGAGATACAACGAACGAGATACCGACTGTAACCCCTACTGGTATTTAGGAGTAGACTTGTAAACTGTGAAACTGACCGTCTGCCGAAAATATATGGGTGGCTTACTTAACAAGCACCACTAATTGCTCGTTAGATTTTGGGTCTAGATCCAATATATGAGATACCAGATGAAACTAATATATAATATATCTGCAGACTCTCCTGATTATAGAATGACCAGTGACAGACATTTTGGAGGGTGGGTTCCCCCTGACAGACGCACTGAAAAGGGGGGGGTTAATTGGATCTAGATCCAACTTAGGAGATACCGAGTAAAATTTACACTACAATAGCACTGCACATCCTAGAATACTGTGGTGGTAATGACAGACGTTTTAGTGGGTGGTTACCCCCTGACAGACGCCCCACAACGAGTGGGGAGGGGGAGGCAGGATCTGCATCCAACATTGGAGATACCAAGTAAAATTTGTACTACAATTGCACTGCACATCCTAGAATGCTGTGATGGTAATGCCAGACATTTTAGTGGGTGGTTACCCCCTGACTGACACCCCACAACGAGTGGGGGAGGAAGGGGGAAGGGTAGGGGGAGACAGGATCTCCATCCAACATCATAGTGCCAAGTAAAATTTGTACTACAATAGCACTGCACTTCCTAGAGTACTGCAGAGGTAATGACAGATATTTTAGTGGGTAGTTACCCCCTGACAGGCACCCCACAACAAGTGGGGGGGAGGGGGAGGGGGGAGGGGGAGAGCCAGGAACTGCATCAACATTGGAGATGCCAAGTAAAATTTGTACTACAATAGCACTGCACATCCTAGAGTACTGTGGTGGTAATGACATATTTTAGTGGGTGGTTTCCCCCTGACAGACACCCCACAACGACTTGGGAGGGGCGGGGGGGTGGGAGCCAGGATCTGCATCCAACATTGGAGATACCAAGTATAATTTGTACTACAATAGCACTGCACATCCTAGAGTACTGTGGTGGTAATGACAGACATTTTAAGGGTGGTTACCCTCTGGCAGACACCCCACAACGAGTAGGGAGGGGGAGAGGGAGGGGGAGACAGGATCTACATCCAACATTGGAGATATAAAGTAAAATTTGTACCACAATAACACTTCATATCCTAGAATGCTGTGATGGTAATGCCAGACATTTAAGTGGGTGGTTACCCTTTCACAGACATAACCTACGATTGGAAGGGAGAGGTGGGACACCTTGAAATATTTCAAAATCTATCATAGCCAATATTAATATTAGAAATATGGTAAGTATCTGAAAATCGTGAGCCTGATAAAATGAAAAAGGCAAAAAATTCAAGAAATATTGTGATGTTTCAGGATAAGAATTACTGCCGGAGTTATTTTTTAAAATTCCTATTAAAGTATGGAATATTTCACTTCATTAATTCCATCACATCTACATAAATACTATGTGTGACACTTACTAGACTTGGTCTACTTTCTATAGTTTCACACACACACACACACACACACACACACACACACACACACACACACATATATATATATATATATATATATATATATATATATATATATATATATACTATATACTATATATAATATTAGCACTATCCTTTGGTTTGGAGTTATTACTTCACACAAAGTATTTTATCTGAATGGGAGGGGGTCACAATTGGCAACAGCTGCAAGTATGTGTGCTGACCCATTTTTGAATAATTAAACCAGTCATATTGTGCCAATAATTAAACCAGTCATATGGTGCCACTCTCAGTTCCTCTAAAAAAAGAAATGTAAGATAAGTATTCTCGCTTTAATAGCGTCTTTGGTCATTTTCTTTTCTTGCCTATAGTTAGGACACTGCAGCCATGTCGAGGTTCGTAGCCCAACGTGTCTTACCATAAGTGAATTGTTCTTTAGTTGCTGTTGGTTCGTGTGGATGAAATGAAATTTTTATCGGATATGGGAATTCGATTAAGACCAAAGTCCCATCATAAAGAGCCGTTTTAACACCCGCACATTCACAAAGAAATGATGTATCACAACACAAATAATTACTGGAAACGGAAATGTGAATGAATTGTTCAGGATAAGCTAACTATAAAGATTAAAACATTTTCCCCATTTTATTCCCCCTCCCGAAGTTGACGATCATACAACTTGGAGCTCCTGACTCCCAAATTAAGTTGGCCTATAATATCATGTCAGTTATCTAATAGTCCACTTATTTTCGGCGGCCTCACTCAAATTTATCTGTACACTATCACCAAGAATCAGGTACCATATATATTCAGGGAAGAAAATCTAAACTTAAATAAAAATGATACGCAATTTGATGTTTAAAGCCAGCCGAGTGCGTTTGTCTCTTAACTTCCCGCCGGCACGCACCACAGGCAGCCTATGTAATGTGTTTCAATACATTCTATCGATGCTGGCTTTGACGACCATTATTCGGCTAATTTTCTCCCTGGAAATATTTTTTTCTTTATTTGTTCATTATATCCAGTAGACAGGCACTAACATCATATTATATCCTCACGTTTGTTCAATGCATTTACCATTGTTAATATGATTTATAATGCGTCTCCAACAGTCATAAAAATTTGACAACCGAATGTGCAAATATGTCAGCTGTGTGCAAGGCATAGGGCGTCAATCACTGGAGTAGCGATCTCCCTGCCGAGAGTGACTTCTTTATTATTATTATTATTATTATTATTATTATTATTATTATTATTATTATTATTATTATTATTATTATTATTATTATTATTATTCGACCCAATTTCACAGAGAAAAATTACCTTACGAAAACACACCTAAGCTCTCCAACCATTGTGGTCAGGTCTAAGCATCTGCTCTTGGATCTAAGCAGTGTCAATCATAAATGGTTCCTGTGTAAATACAGGACTTTCTTTGCATATGGTAGCGAAGCACTAACTAAACAGTAATGTACAATCACTAACCACCAACACTCACAATGCACTTACTCAGTAAGCACTCACACTTGCATACATTCACTATACACACACACACACACACTTAACATACACTCACACACACTCTCAATAACACAAAAAACACTGAATACCCAACACTCACTAGGCACTCACTATACACTAAATGCTCACTAAACACTTGAAATACTAAATTTACTAAATATTCATTATACCCCAAACACTCGGTAAACATTCACTAAACACTCACTTAATCCTAAACATTAATTAAACACTAAACAGTCACTAAACCCCAAACACTCATTAAATACTAAATGCTTACCAAACCCTAAATACTTATTAAATACTAAACAGTGAATGAACATCCACTCATTAAAAACTTAATAAACACTTACATACTAAAAATTTGCTAAACACTAACATTCACAAGACATCCACTAAACGCTCACTTAAAATTCGCAAAACTTTCACTAAAACCCTAAACACTCACTGAATACTTACACACTAAATATTCATAAACACTTACCATTCACAAGACGTTCACTAAACGTTCACTTAACATTCACAAAACATTTACTAAAACCCTTAAGACAAAACATTCACTGAATACTTACACAATAAACATTCAATAACATTCACAAAACATTCACTAAACCCTAAAGACTCAGTAAACATTCATTGAACACTGACACATTAAACAGTCAATAAACCCTAAACATTCATCAAACACTTACTCATAAACATTCACGAAACGCATACTCACTAAACCCTAACAATTCGCTAAACACTTACTCATTAAACATTAACGATAGAAAAAATTGACAATCGCACTCATTTTTCATTTCTCTTGTTTTCTTTACATTAATGCAAGGTGATTATTTTTTTTTTTTTGTCTAGTTTGCTCTTGTATTTATTCATAATCTTCTTGAGAGAATGGAAATGTTCGAAATAACTTGGTGTGTAGAGTTATTGTTTAAAAAACAGAGATCCTCTGTGTCCTTCCTCAGCCAGGTGTATTATGTCTGACGAGTTTTACGCCAGCCGAAAAAAATCGACTATAGTAACAACAATATTCATTCATAAAACTGATAATACAAAAATGTATCCATGATTTCATTAGCATGAAAGTCAGTTGAAACCAAAAGAAGGTAGTCCTGCTTCGATAAAACAAACCGAGTAGGCTGTAGCACAATTATTATGATCTGTACCCTGACTATAGCGTATATATTACATATGTATTACTATCTATTTAATGGGTGCGTAACTCTATTTAACAAATGTTATGTACATAGACATTTTACAGCAATAACTCTATTAATGATAAGAACTTATATGCTACTTTATAGTGTCAGTCTTCCAACCACCGCTACATTAATTTTCATATCGTATACAAAGCTAAAGCGAGTAGGGGAGACCGGGGCTAGTTGGCACACTTTTTACAATTTTGGTCATTGCGAATATAAAACAAACTTGTTGCAAAATTCTTACCGCCATTGAAAAATATTAACATTCGTCTTTATCATAGAGCAAAAATAATTGTTGTTTGCTTTCAACATAAGATAACAATAAGCTTTAGAAAAAAAATAACTTTTCGTGCCACTTGCCCCACGGGGTAAGTTGGCACACATTATGGGGTAAGTTGGCACATTGATAATTAAAAGAAAATTACTACATTGCATTTAAATCAAATAGCAAAATACCCTCTGAATTTCCAAAATACAAATATAAGGCATTAGTATTACTTCAGATCATCATCTAGTTGTAATTGTGGCAGGTGTGAAATAAATCCTCGTCATAGTCTTCATGCTCCCACATGTTATATGCCCTGCACTGGACCTACATTTCTCCTGGCTTACCAAACGCAGGCTCTCTTCAGCTGAGCTTTCTTCTGGATCAACAGGAGCAGTTCTTAAACTGTGTATCACGCTGATGACTGATCTGAAGCCCATGTGTCTTGAAATTGTCTGTAATTCAGAGTTGAAATTCCATCAATCCTAAACCAATTGAAAACATCAGAATAAGTGACAGCTAGAGGTAAAGCCGAGGAAACTTTACCAGGAATGTCACAGATGGGCATACTTGATCCCGGATTACCAGTCATCCACGAATCACATGTCCTGTTAACACATTTCTTCAGATGACTATAAACACTAAAATCCAGGGGCTGCAACTTGTGAGAACAATGTGGAGGAAATGATAGGACACTAATCTCATTATCCTTCCAAAAATCCAGAAACAAAACGTAAATTATATAAATAAATAGGCTTACTATTGCTATCAAATAACGTGTGCCAACTTGCCCCATTTATTTTGAGCCAACTTGCCCATCCCTACCATTTGGTACAAAAACGATTACCAGTCCACACCAAGAAACCTTGAATTAATCATTTTAATGCTATAGAATCTTTAAACCATAAAGAAAACTATGCTATCATTGAAAACTAATCTTTATGAATGTATAGATGTTATAGCAAATAACAGAAAGATTAAAATATTTACTTACTACCATCAAAATAAAGAATTGTCTCATAAATTCGAGCTCCTACGTTCTATCTCTATAGAATTTTGCTTGTAATTGAGGAACCACGTGGCAATTACACAGTATATGTATTAGAGTCCTCCTATTGGTAAACTTTAAAGTCATGTTGAGTATGCCAACTTACCCTGTAGCCAACTAGCCCGGGCTCCCCTACTATATATAATTGAAGTTAGTTGCTTGCTTGACAAAATAATAATATGACTGAATTATTATATGAAACAAATAAATTATTTTTGTGTTAGATCAGCCATCGTCAACCGGGGTTCCGTGGAACCTTAGGGTTCCGTGAACGATCGCCAGGTGTTCCGTACAGAATCAGTTTTATTTAATTATTTGTATTTATAAGTATATATTTTTCGTTAAACATGGCGTGAAAAATCGTAGTCCTATAATTTATTTTATCGTAACATATCGCACGAGATTTTTTCCCTCTGTTTTACTAATGGTAATTAATGCAAATGCTTACATATATATATATATATATATATATATATATATATATATAATATATATATATGTGTGTGTGTGTGTGTGTGTGTGTGTGTGTGTGTGTGCGTGTGTGTGTGTGTGTGTATTGGGGTTCCTTGGGATGAGGAAAATTATCTCAGGGGTTCCTCAAATGTCAAAGGTTGGGAAACACTGTGTTAGATAAATACAAAGGATATAGAAAGGATAAAAATATTTATTAAATATATCACGATAATGTATAATACGGGTCAATAGTAGCCCACTATACTAATCTAGACATTCATTATCAGGGCTTGCCCTTCCCCCTGCCCACCTGTTAGGGTGTGTCTGTCAGGGGGAAACCACCCACTAAAATGTCTGTCATTACCATCACAGCATTCTAGGATATGAAGTGCTATTGGTATCTCCAATGTTGGATGCAGTTCCTGTCTTCCCCTCCCCCTCCCCACTCATTGTGAGGTGTCTGTCAGGGGGTAACCACCCACTAATATGTCTGGTATTACCATCACAGCATTCTAGGATGTGCAAGTGCTATTGTAGTACAAATTTTACTTGGTGTCTCCGATGTTGGATGGAGATCCTGTCTCCCCCTCCCCCTCCCCACTCGTTGTGGGGTGTCTGTCAGGGGGTAACCACCCACTAAAATGTCTGGCATTACCATCACAGCATTCTAGGAATATGCAGTGCAATTGTAGTACAAATTTTACTTGGTATCTCCAATGTTGGATGCAGATCCTGCCTCCCCCTCCCCACTCGTTGTGGGGCGTCTGTCAGGGGGTAACCACCCACTAAAACGTCTGTCATTACCACCACAGTATTCTAGGATGTGCAGTGCTATTGTAGTGTAAATTTTACTCGGTATCTCCTAAGTTGGATCTAGATCCAATTAACCCCCCCTTTTCAGTGCGTCTGTCAGGGGGAACCCACCCTCCAAAATGTCTGTCACTGGTCATTCTATAATCAGGAGAGTCTGCAGATATATTATATATTAGTTTCATCTGGTATCTCATATATTGGATCTAGACCCAAAATCTAACGAGCAATTAGTGGTGCTTGTTAAGTAAGCCACCCATATATTTTCGGCAGACGGTCAGTTTCACAGTTTACAAGTCTACTCCTAACTACCGGTAGGGGTTACATTCGGTATCTCGTTCGTTGTATCTCAATGGTCCGGGCTGCCGGTCTAATACTAGTATTGCACCAGCAACGGTTTTTTTTTGGGGGGGTGGGGGTGTGGCCATGCCCCTAGGTTAGATTAGATAGTTCCTAGAAAAATCAACTTCTGTAATTTGAATGTTGGAAGCATAATGAGATTATTGTCAAGAAGATTCTACGGTTAGTTTTTAAAATATGGCGTCCCGCTTTTTTCAGGGAAGGTTCCGTACTTGGAATTTTGCGAACCGTTAAGTTAAATTTTCATCCATTTTACTATGATCTGTAATTACTTAAATATTACTGTAAGCAGATTTTTTTACTCACTTCACACCGAACCCCAGTGCTATCCATTCTATACCTATAGTAGATTCACATCAGCCGTGCATTTGATGTCTAGGCCAGTCCCTTACACGCTCCTGATTGGCCGTTGATAAGCCAATAACACGGCTGGAAACTCTCAGTCTCCCTCGAGAGTTTACATCGGTAGGATCTATGTTACACCTCTCCTGAGGCGCCAAAAGTATCCCTCAGGAAAGGTGGAACATACATCCTGCCTATGTGAACTTTCGCGAGAGACAGAGTTTCTAGCCCTGTGATTGGCTTATTAATCAGGAGCGTCGTAAGGGACTGACCTAGACATCAAATGCACGGTTGATGTGAATCTATTATAGCAAGAAATTCCAAGAATTGTGATCATTTTTATAACTCAACTCATAAATAATTTTCGGCAAAGTTTCCAGAGACGCACAATGTTGTTTTGAAGTTTCTGTACATTTTCCAGTTGGATGAATGATTCTGATTAAGGAAAAAAATTGTAAAATCTTAACAAATTGGTTTGCTTCCTAGAAATTCAAAGCAACAAACAGAGATTTAAAAATTAATCATACATATACATAACTGTGGATTTGTTTCTCCATAACAAAGATGATATCGAAAAGGAGTTTTTAGAATTTCGACAGACACAAAATTTCTGCGATTTTGTGCGTGATATCTAGATGATCCGTCTCACTGCACAGCCAATAAATTATATTTCTCTATTGAAAGAAAACCATCGGATATCCGAGCACCCAAACGGACGGTAGGCAATTTAATGAATATCATCAGTGCAACAGCAGTAATGCCAGAAATTTCGAAAAGCATAAATGCACAATTTCTACTAGAATATGAGTTAACTAGTGTACAAATATACACGCACCGACATATTACAATGGGTACCAGTCTCTCTCTCTCTCTCTCTCTCAAATTTAAACCCAACGAAGGAGAAAAGCGCCTCAATGGCGTGATCGGTATGGTCTTAGCCTGCCACCTCGGTGGCCGCGAGTTCGATTCTCGTGCATTCCACTAAGGAGTGAGAGATGTGTATTTCTGGTGACAGAAGTTCACTCTCGACGTGGTTAGGAAGTCACGTAAAGCCGTTGGTCCCGTTGCTGAATATCCACTGGTTCCATGCAACGTAAAAACACCATACAAACAAACAAACAACGAAGGAGAAGTGAAAATTTTGGGATGTTCCCTGATCTATACGTGTTTGTTTGTTTGCATGGTGTTTTTACGTTGATCAGGCGCATTTCTCCATTTCTAAAAAAAAAAAAAAAAAAAAAAAAAAAAAAAAATAACGCAAAAATAACTATAAAGAGAAACAGGCGTTAAAAAGCCAAGGCTGATGATTATGAATTCGTCGTGATACAAACTTTCGACAAAACGAAGAGTCTTCTATTTTAAAGACTGAATAATTTCTAATGACGTAATCTACAGTATATGAAACTACTGAATGCATTATAAATGACCCTTAAATACTACGTGATTAATTTGACTCAAAGCGAGAATAACGTGAATTGAGATGTGCATTGTTCTGTTCATCTTTCAGACAAAATGAACTAATACCACATAATATAAGGAAAATATAAAATACCATAATTGATTGCCATGACCTTGGCGTCCCCCAGCTATGGCTGCCCTCATGCAACAGGAAGAATTCCTGTGTTATTTTGAAACAAAATAGAGAAACAAAGTTACCTGCTTCTTAGTGCGGTGATTAAAGTCCCTGTTATAAAAGAGGAGCTTCCTTCCCCGCCTGCTGGCAACACAAGGTCGTCTGCTTCTGAATGTCATACAAGGAGACTGCTGGGGATGATCCGATGGTCAAACATACATGCATGCATACATACAGACATACGTAAATATAATCTTCATAACACGAAGATGAGATATGTCAGTATAGACCACAGGGGAAAAGAGAGAATAAAAGGCTCTAGAAGCTCGGTTTTCGCCTTCCACCAGGCCTCTCCTCTTCAAGAGCTTTATTTTTTGCTCCTGTGGGCTATATTAACACATCAGACATGCGCGCGTAAACACAGGCATACCCACATACATATACTATATACGTACATGGATATATACTCTCTCAATATTGTAACAACCATATTCTTGCCTTTAAGTCGATATAATTTCTTGGAAATCGAGTGACATAACAACTGGGCGGTAAAAACAGAGGTGAATCAAAGCCAAAGAAAAAATAATAATAAATAAAAAATAAAGTAAAATAAAAAAATATAAAAATCTATAGGACTAGAGATGGAGCTCCAAGGATAGATTGATTGTGGGTTTTCTGGCGTCACAACTACCAGGGTCACCGACGCCGAAGCTCCAAGGATAGACGTCTAATCAATCAGTCCCGATGTTGTAACGTACAAAGGTATTTCGCTGAACTCTGCAAACAGGGAAAATGCGCTTTTCAAATGACCAATCACAAAAGAGGATAGATATTTCAGAGTCTGCCCCAGGGTGCTTTGTCAGTCTGATGCAGCTGCTACTCTAGATAATTTGGGAAATTCACCAGCTGAACTGATTTACTTCCCGAACAATAAGGCGCAGCATTCTCCATGGGAACAAGATTTGTGGTGAATATGGCAATGGACAGCAATTCGCTAGTAACTCTTGGGAGAAGAGAGTTTACACGCTACTCTCATTGCTAAATTGCTCTGGTTTGATCATTTGACTCATGAAGGGGACTCACCGTCATTCTTTTTAATAACATGTAAACCGAGCATTTCTTGTAAGTCATCATTTTTCATGGGTATTGTTTGCAAGTTCTGATTACTTATTCCTCAGTTTCAATGACAATCCTCCTACCTCAGCATGATTATAATTTCTGGTGGATTCCCATTTGCATCTTGTTTCTTGCAAGTTTTGGTAAAGGATAAGATATCATTATCCCTGGCGTCACCATTGATATGATCAATATAATGCGGCCTTTAAATAACATAATGAAGGTTTTGGACGTCTATGGAGGTGTGATGAAATTTGCTATCCAGTTGCAAGAATTTCTGCGAATCAAATCAACTGGGACGTTTCTATACATTAATAGGAAACACTTCAAAGCTTTCATATGACTTCACACTTGTACGGAAGATGAATCTGTGGAAATTTGGCTTCAAGGCCGAACACTGGGGCCACTTTTTACCCTTTCAGTTATGAATGTGATAAGGGAAGTAAGAGCGGTTGAACAGCAAGATGGAAACAAGGAAGTGGAAACAGATGACGTGAAAGTTTAAAAAGTGGGTGCAGCTAGGACCGAGAGGACGTTGTAAAGGAGATTGAATGATTGGGAAGAAATGAAAAAAAGTCCCATTTATCATATGGTTTAAAGAAAAAAAAAACGGTAGCTATAAAGATTATTAACGAGTATTTCTGCCATAATAGCAAACCCTAATTCTAAGCCAATCAGAACGGTCAATAATTGGTTTTTGAAGAACTTAGGTAATTATCTATTAAACTGAAATAAAATGAAGAAGGAAACTGTCTGTGACGAAAAGGACTTCGAGCAAAAAAAGAAAAAAAAAAAAAAGAAAAAAAAACTTCACAAAAGAAATCTGTCTCGAGTGATGAAACGGACTTTGAGCGAAAGAAGAAAAATTATTTCAAACAAAATGAATAAGAAAACTGTCTAGTGAAGAAAAGGATTTCGAGCAAAAAAAAAAAAAAAAAAAAAAAAAAAAAAAAAAAAAAAAAAAAAAAAAAAAATCACAAACAGAATGAAAAGGACTGAGTAAAAAAAAAAAATTTTTTTTTTTGATTCGTGAGAAAAACATGATTTCCAATTCAACTTTTTCTTCTGAAGCCAGGCTATTTTCAAATCGCCCGCAGCCTGAGTGGAAGAGATACTTCAGCTAATCGACGAACAGATATTGATTTACGAGTATTTTTTTGTATGAAACTTAATGAAGTTCACTGTGCGTTGGTAGTACAAAAAATATTTCAGTTACTTGTGGTTATCTCATCAGCATGAAATCAAACTCGGAAACTATATATACCTGGTTATTTTACGACTATTAAATGTTATTTAAACGTAATATTAATACTTTCTAGTATTATTAAAGGATATAAAATTAGGGTTCTTTGGTACGAGAAGAAATCAAGAGATTCGAAAATAATATCTGTTCAGAAAAGAGTACGGGGCAGCATAGAATTAAATGTAAGATTTTTGATAATTTAACAGGGGGTATCCATAGCCCTTGGAGAATGAGAACTGTATTCTGGGGATATGGGACTTGATCTCTGACTATTTGTATATATTTGATTTTAATGTGCCAGTGTATACACAGGCACATTTTGCAAATAAATAACTATATAAAACTATAAATGCTTTTGATTTTCTTGTATGTTCTATTCCTAGCTATTCATACCTATATATGTATTAATCTAAGCATATTAAGTTATACTGTCAATAAATAGAACCTAACTGGACTTAAGCAAAGGGGGTACGGAATCATATTGGGCAATTCATTGGGGATCTGGAGTCATCAAAAGGTTAAGAACCCTTGATTTAAGTGGCAGTTATCAACTAAAGCTAGTCATAAGTTCTTAGTTTTAAACAAACAGATAAAAAGTAGAATTCTAGTTAAAAAAAAAAAGTAAGAATAAAGGAACAATAAGTTATACCTATCGCTGACATTACCAAGTGTTCTACTGAACATCCGCAGATTAATGTTCCTGTAATTGTGCTGCAAAGCGTTTTTCCTGTTTTTAACAGACAGGTAATTACTGTCAGCGATGGTCTCAGCTGATGTAATCCAAGGTCAAAAAGACTTCAAAACTAATGAGAAGCTCTGAAGAAGTTTTGAAGATTTCTTGTTTTGTTTACTTATCCATTTAATTTTTACCGATATCGTTAAAAGAGAGAGAGAGAGCGACAGAAAGGAGAACTGAAGGAGTATTCCAATAAAAAGACTCGAATGTTTCCTGTGATCCCACTGCATCACAAGGCTGTAGAATAGTGGTTCTTAAACGGTTTTGTCTTGCGCACCCCCCCCCCCCCCCTGCATTATTTATAGATCCCAAGGTCCCCTACCCTTGAAATTTTTGCCAACTATGAAATATAAACTATATTTGTCTATTTGCATACTATTATACTTCATTGCTTATATGAGTTTATTTGTTTGTGTGGTGCTTTTACCTATATGAGTATATGGATGAATAAAAGATTTTGGTTTCATTGCTGTTAAACTTTTTATAAGTATGCACGGTTTTTGGCAATTTTGTAATTAACATCACAAATATAAATAAATAATAGGCCCCATCTGGTCACCCTACTTGCGCCCCCCTTGGAAGCTTCTGGCGCCCCCCAGTAAAAAAAATCAGTTTTAGAAGATGCCTATCCTGAATTATTGGTTTCCGTGGGTCGAGCTCATGAGCCGACGAATTTCCTATCAACTGAATAAAATCTCCCTTCGGTTAACATATATGAAAATATACTAATTCAGAGGTAGAGCGAATTAGATATCAAGGGACATTTGTACCTTAATACTTACGAGTATATATGAATCACGATGATGTGATAAAATTCATATATATATATATGTATATATGAATATATATATATATATATATATATATATATATATATATATATATATATATATCTATATATATATGATGTATATATATATATATATATAATATTATTTATATATATATATTATAATATATATTTTATATATATTATATATATAAATAATCCGTTTTTGTATAAGTCATATCACATTACGTGAATCATATACATATATAGAGCTACAAATGTCCTTTAATATCTAATTCTCTCTACCTCGGAATTAATATATTTTCGTATATGTGTATCCGAAGGGGAAAGTCTTTTAGGCGATAAAAGATTTGCCGGCAAATCTCTTATCGCCTAATATATAATATATATATATATATATATATATATATATATATATATATTTATATATATATATATATATCTATCTATATATATATATATAGATATATTTATCTATATATATATATTAATACATACAGAATATATATTAAATATTATAATGTTATTATTATATATATAATATATCTATATATAATATTCATATAATAATACAATACAAGACAGATATATAAATATATAGTCTTATTATTAGATATATATATATAATAATATATATATATATATATATATATATATTTATACTTTATAAGTGAATTAGATTTTACCCAAACCACATATACGGTTAACAAAGGAAGAATCAGTACGTAGAATTGAAATCATATTGCAATGTACCTAAACTATACTATTTCATATTACTACGACGAATTTTAGATGATTACCTTGAAAAACTATATTATGCATAATCAGCGTTCACAGTCCCTTTTTATAACTACAGAAGTACTCTGATGATCATCTTCGATTTATTCAGTGGTTTGTACCCAAAGTTCTCTTCCGACAGAAGCTCTAGAGGTACAAATTCAGATCAGCCACAAAAACACCAAGAAAGAGTACCGTCACAAATAACACACTCACGCGCGCACACGCATATATCCATATACACATTAATATAAACACACACTCATATATATATATATGTACACACACACACATATATATATATAAAATGAAATTTTTCACATCACCATCATTCATATACAGGCATTGAGCTACAAATGTCCTTTAATATCTAATTCTCTCTACCTCGGAATCAATATATTTTCATATATGTTAGCGGATGGGGAATGTTTTTTCTAGTTGATAAGAAATTCGTCTGCTCACGGACTCGAACCACGGAAACCAAGAAGTATAGACGTACAGTGACGCGCTTTAGCCCACAGGACCATCAAGAGAGGTATAAGTTGGTGCCGACTCCCACCTACAAACCCCAGACGAGCTCAGATATTCGTTATTGCAGTCGGCATCAGCCCACCTCGACCATGGTAGTCTTGTAGTGCATTTACCGCACATAGCCATATCATGAAATGAAATGACTCTTATAACGGATACCTGAACTCGACAGGGATTTGTAGGTGAGAGTCGGCATCAACTTATATCTCTCTTGATAGTCCTGTGGGCTAAAGTGTCACTGCACGTCCTGAATTCTTGGTGTCCGTTGTTCGAGTCCATGAGCAGACAAATTTCTTATCAATTAAAAAGTTCCCCTCCGGTTAACATATATGAAAATATATTTATTCCGAGGTAGAGCGATGGATATTAAAGGGCATTTGTAGTTTAATGCTTATATATGAATCACGATGATGTAATAAAATTCATTCATATATATATATACGTAGTATATATTATATATATATAATATATATATATATATATATATATATATAAAATATATCTATATAATTTATAAGTGAATAAAATTTTACCTAAATCACATATACGATTAACAGAGGAAGAATCAGTACGTCGAATTGAAATCATATTGCAATGTACCTAAACTATAATGCTTGTATATGTATATACAATTTACCTAAACTTAATGCTTGTATATATATATATATATATATATATAGATATATATATATATATATATAATACATACATGTATGTCTGTAGAATCTGCTGGTCATTTACATAAAGACACACATAAATATATATATATATATATATATATATATATATATATATATATATATATATATATATATATTTATACTGGGAAATGAATGTTAAATATGCAGAATATGGCTTCTAACCGTATGTTTGAATATATCCCGGTTGATTTTCAAGGAAAACATAAGGACCAGGTCGTCGTTCTTTAAACGGTTAAGAAGAATCTGTACTGATGTAGTAGTTATTTCAAAAGCCAGCGGTAGGAATCTCATTTAAAAAATCATGAGACTCACTGTTATCTTTTTTGGAATTTCAGAAAATGCTAAACGCTCAGAAAATCTATCGTGTGTCAGAAAAGTTAATACTTTTAACAATGACTTCTCTATCTACAGTACCAATCCGAAATGGAAGATAAATAAGAATAAAGGAAAAGCACCTCGAAATGAAATCTAGAGCTATTACCTTGACATGAGCCTCACACATCGTAACTCTGGTGCAACTCCTGGCACCAATAAATCTCTACACAGACTTTTGAATCTTTTACTCACAGCTTTTGAATGATCGACGCGAGGCGCCTGTGTATTAATACAGCCATTATTCATAATAATAAAAACCATTTTTATTTGTGTCATTCGAACTTTGAATTTCTTCATCACTAAACATTCCAATTCAAAATATTATAAGAGAAGAGAGAGAGAGAGAGAGAGAGAGAGAGAGAGACGAATCGATATCGTGACCAAAGTGAAGAACGGTAAGTTCACAGAGAGAGAGAGAGAGAGAGAGAGAGAGAGAGAGAGAGAGAGAGAGAGCAATCTGGACCGCTTCCAGCTCTTCGTTAGATGGAAGAAGACCGGGGGGGGGGGGGGGGGGGGGGGGGGGGGGGGGGGGGGGGGGGGGGGGGGGGGGGGGGGGGGACCTGAAGTGTTGAGTGAAAGTGGTGGGTGGAAGACAAGTTCTTTTAAAGGGAATGTCATCGGGCTAGCCGAGGAAGTTTGTGATTAGGCCTTCCGACGCTTGCTGAACTTGTCTATGGCGAAAAGTCCAAAATTCAAGGTCTAACGTTTTTATAATTTGTGGATAATGATATAGAAATGTTAAAGCTGCCTCCTCTAAATCCATCAGTAATATCATCATGCTTTTATATCATGGTGAAGGATCATTTCATGTCAAATGAGGGTAAGGAGAACGCTTGGCTTCATTCCGTATAGACACCGCGGCTATACAAACGTAAATAGAGAAAAAGAAGAAAAAAACTAATTGAGGGTAAGAGAAGCGTGGCTTCATTCCGTAGACACCACGGCTATACAAACGTAAAAAAAAAAGATAAGAAAAAAAAAGAAATAAATATGAATGAAGAGATAAAGGAAGAGAGAAGAATATGGCTTCATTTGGCGGCAGGGATTAATTTCAAGTCAGTTGGTACAGGCGATCGATGGCATTAGCCTGTCCGGTGAAATGTTTCTGGGGACACGTTTCTACATCAGCTGTTTCTTTTACCCGCTGCATTCGACATCTTGACTGGGTTGCAAGCAATGTTTGGAATGTAAACTTAACAACCACTACATATTGATAGCCTAAAGTTCTTGAATGACTGAATGTCGCACAAGTCAGGAGGATGTTATGTAATAAGATCGCTCAAAGAACAAGGGGAATAATTATATTAGGTTTTGGTGTATAATATTTCTCTGTAACAAGATATAAATGGACCTGCTAACAATTATCCTCTTATCCTTTATATACTACTCCATCTTGTTATATATTATATATATATATATATATATAGATATATATATATATATATACATAATATATATATTATATATATATCATATACTATATATATATATATGTAATATATATATATATATATATATATATATATATAGATATATATATATATATTTTATATATGTATTATACACACACACACATATATATATATATATATATTATATATATTATATATACTCTTATTCTCTTTTTACTTTACTACTCACATCAGGATCGAAGCCAGGATTTTCAAATGAAAGAACTGGGTTTGATCCTGATGTGAGCAGTAAATTAGAAAGCGAATGAGAGGATAGCTGTTGGTATTTACTTTTATATCCAGCGAAAGAGAATCATTTACGGAGCTGAAACCGACCCTAATCTCAAAGGAACCATGGAATTTAAGGCATAAAAATTAGGAAGAAATCGTTCGCAATTATTAACGCTACTTAGAAGATATGCAAGTTATTTATTCTAATCATGTAAAAAAATATCGTATATCTGGAAAACTATTAGTCGTCTTTATTAATGTATTAATGGCGAGTCTTGATACAACTGCATCTGTACAGCACAGCCGAGTCTTGAGCCAAACAATTTACTTCTTTTCTTAAGTTAATGACTCTGATATGAATACTGACGAGAGAGAGAGAGAGAGAGAGAGAGAGAGAGAGAGAGAGAGAGAGAGAGAGAGGGTGGGGGGCCGGGCCGGGTGGGAATTACATTAAAGGAATTCGGTGAACTCTTGTAATTCAGGTTTATTTTTATGACTAAATCAATGTGACATAAGATATATATAAACATATATATGTATATATGTGTGTTTATATGTGCGTATACACATAAATATGTATATATACATATAAATCTTCACATAATATAAATATATATATATATATATATATGTGTGTGTGTGTGTGTGTATGTGTGTGTACAAATATAATTCAATAATCAGGTATATAAATCAATGCAATGTAGGGATTTTTAAGAATTCAGGTTCCCAACTAGTCTTTCTCGATGATGTTGCTGTTCAAGTGATATTTTACATTGTTAGTGACCTACATCACATTACTAATTAGTAGGTACATAATGCGTGAATCGCGCTATAGAAATAGCATTATATATACAAACATATATGTATATAGATATACGAATATATATGCATATATGTGATATATATGTACATACATACATATATGTTTAAATATACACAATTAACCCATTGTTACACCAACGAAAATTAAGCAAATATGGTGGTTTATTAAAAACATTTTTTCTGTGCTATTTGACATGCACATTATTTATTGCTTGCACTTCCGTTCTAATAAACAAATCATAAATATCCTCTCCTAAAATTCCTGCAACTTTACCTCGGCGAGAAACTCCGTTTTTAGACCTTTTTAGGCTTTCCTACCCCACACCAAGAACAACAACAATAGTGACTATAGCAGAAGTTTATAGGCCTACCCCCCGATTACGCAACATATATAGATACAGACAAGCTGTTACTGAATGGTAAGAATAATTTCCATTGTGAAGTAAAGCCATGATCCGTTCGCAATGATTCAAACTAGACCTCCTGAGTCGTACCTAGAAAAGTGGGTGAAGAAAAGCGCATCTCTAAAGATATTAAATGACTTTGGAGCAAGGTCAAAGTCAGGCTCAGAATGATGAGATGTCTTCAGAGAGACCTCTCGAATAAGAAAAAGATTTGCATGAGTTCTGGCAGACTTTCAAATGTCTAGGAGAAAAGGGTTTATGACCGACATAGTTGTGCCTTTGTATATCTGTGGGCGGTTTGAATGATCGCCGTGCCACACCGAACTGTCAGATTCAAAGATGTTGAATGACGTCTGCGGTCATTACCCGTCTGAACTGCCTTCAGCAAATCAATGATTTGCATACAGGTGTGCAAAAGACTGAGCTAATTAAAATATCTGAGAGTGGGAGAGAGCGACGTTCCATTTCGTATCATCAGTCAAACCTTGATAGGCCCTGACATTCAGTCACTATAGTCAGACATTTATTTTAAAAACGGAATTACAAATATGTAGATGGGCTCAAATATCATTTAAAGGTGTTAACAAATAAGTGGGACAAATTGAGAGCTATATACATAAAACACAAACACATATATATACATATAAATGTATACACATGCATACACATATATTTATATATAAATATATATATATATATATACATATTATATATATATATATATATATATATATATATATATATATATATATGGCAGAATGAGACGTTTGTACGTGGACAAAACGAAAAACGAAAAACCAGTAGAAATAGCCTGATATTTTAAACATATGCCCATCAACGTGGATTTTCAATGTTTTAATTATAGTAATATTCATTTGTATTTGGTTGAGAATCATAAACCAACGTGGCAAGTTTTATATAATGTATCCAACTATACTGCACACACACATATATGTAATATATACTACTATGAGATTCAGGGTCTCTGTAACACGGTTTTTTGGACTTTGCTCCTTATCAAAGCATC
This sequence comes from Macrobrachium nipponense, assembly GCF_015104395.2. Taxonomy (NCBI): domain Eukaryota; kingdom Metazoa; phylum Arthropoda; class Malacostraca; order Decapoda; family Palaemonidae; genus Macrobrachium; species Macrobrachium nipponense. The sequence goes on along the minus strand of NC_061109.1, from coordinate 94,666,698 downwards.
GGATGTAACTGAAAGTTGACATATGTATATTTTACAACCACACACAAATTTTGTCAGCATTATCAATAACCTAAACCCGATAGTTTTAATTTTTATAGAGTAAAAATGATCTAGCCGACGCCATGGCCAATGATTACGAGCCTAGAGTCGAAAAACATTCATTACCTAGGCAAGGTAAACAAACACCTTTTGACTAAATGTTGCCCCGCCCATCCACCAGACAGAAATTCCATCGGCTCTGAAACCCAAAGACTTTATGAATGGCGGAACGATACATAGATGTGGGTGGGGTATCAGTGCTAGCGTAGTAATACTACTGTAGCAGTAGTGCCGCAACAGTATAGCAGTAATATACATGAATAAAACGTTTAGGCCAACTGCTGGGATCCTTGAGGATCATTTAGCACTTCTTACAACTACTCGAGAAATTAGTTTTTATAGCCAGAAGTTAAATTTTCTAATCCAACAATGCCCATGGTAGCCTTCAGTGTTATCCCGCATTATAACGAGGCGAAAGTGGGTGAAGCCTCATGAAGTCACCATTCTGACGATAATTATTGGTGAAGGTTTAAAGCCAATATACGGTACCGGCTATTTTTTTCAGTAAATAGGTAGATAGCCAATAAATAAAAATTGCTTGCCATTGGATTTAGCAGTTATCAAATCAAGCTTATCTACTATGTTTTTGATAATTACCAACTATTCCCTACATCTTGTCAATCTGATTGTGACCTATAAAGTAGACTGTAATTTCTTTGGAAACTTATTTTGGGAGTTAGACTATTAATCGAAGTGTTTTTGTATTTATTAACATATTTTGTTTGTTTGTTCATTATGACAATTATCAGTGGAGAGGTTCCAGAGTTCATAAAGGTGTACTGCTTTGCTTGTATTTAAATTTGTATGTCATTGTTGCCAGAGGTTTAGCCTTCGTTACGTATAGCCAATCATCCATCGAGAAAGAGGGAAGAAATGCTGTCATAAGTTACGTAACGAGTGCGTTCGAAACCTTTTCTCTGAGTAAGTTGGCCCGTCTTCAAAAAAGGTCACTTTTACATCATAAGTACCAAATTTATTCAACCTACGTAGTGCAGAATAAACTCAAAATTTATGTGTTGATATAATATGTATTCTGAATAAGCGTTATATTTATGAAATGCATAGATAAAAAGTTATTGCGAAAAAACCGTGTTACAGAGGCCCTGAATCTCATAGTAGTGTATACGTATATATAGAATATTTCATAATATATCGTTATGATAAAATAACCACGCGAATCAAAAGTTTTTTTCATCGAAGTGATGAAAATATGCGACAGGGTCATACTGCAAATCATTTCGTGAGCCCTAAAAGAAAATACAAGTTAAGACTGGTTTACACTTACGCGCTTTTGTGGTGCGGGCTGTCACGGCGTGGGATCGCAAGAAACCATTACAAACCGCACTATAAAGCACCAAAAGCGCGTCGCCTCGCTGGCGGGGGCAGGTGATGACCGTTAAAGCCGCTCGACGCCGCCCAGATTTTAAATAATTTCAAATTTTTGAGCGGCGTCTGGCGGGTTGATGAAGTCGCACGAGGCTGTATGCGGTGTAGCGCGGCCTCGCAACAAAAGAGGTAAGAACCCGTACGGTGCCGTACCACACCCCACGTGGTGCAATATGGTGCGACGTAGTACCACCCGCGAGGGAGTGCTATGGCGTGATGTTACCGTGCCGTGCGGTGCCCTTACGGCGCCTTCATAAATGGCGCGCGCTCACATGTTGCCGGGGTGTGCAGCGTGCGTGCGGCGTCTCCCTTGGTAGATTTTTTTTTTTTTAGGTGAACCTCAATACTTTTTTTTCTCTTTTATTAAGAAATATTACTTTACAAAATTATATTTGACAATTTTGTATATACATTAAGATCTATGTATAATATAAAAATATTACAATTTATTATTTTTCTAAATGTTTTTAAATTAGAAACATACTGATTCGTGAAAATTTTTTTAACATTAGACTTAAATCCTATAATATTTACATTTAATGCATTTAACAGTCTATTCTTTATGCATTTAATAATTTGCTGGTCAGTACTTATTCCCAAATATCTTGCCATCCATATACTTGAAATAAAATCTGCTATTAATTACCATTGCTGTATTTTCATCCCTTTTTGAGTTTGTTTCAAAACCTAGTTTTAAAATCCTTAACCTGCTTTTAGTTTTTAAATTTACAACATTTTCTAAGCAATTCGAATACTCAGGACAACAAATTCTTAACCAAAGGACAGAAATATACAATATGCATATTAGTTTCTATGCATCCACAACCGCATTCCTTAACATCTTTTATTTTCATCATGGCTAGCCTATCATTTGTACTTAAAACTTCATGAACATACTTAAACAAAATTTCTCTACATTTATTTTCTATATACTTATTATTTACATGTTCCCAAATTAGCTTCCAGTTGAATAGTGGATACAATTATTCAATATTTGGAACATATTCACTGTTTTTCATTAAATGTTCATATACCACTTTCGTTTTTATCTGTGGATAAGAGGGAATCTTATTAGCACTTCGTAATATATTTATCATACTTTCATAAAAACTAGGTGTAAAAATAGTGCAATCCTGATGTTGGCATTCATTTTCTATAAGGTAGGTTGCTCTGACTTTACAGTTATAAATAATCATTTGGTAACCAAAACAACGATCTTTTAAACATTTTAGAAATGTACTAAACATGATTGACTTCGCTTTACACTGAATATCAATAATTCCACAACCACCTCTTAATTTTGACAAAAACATAGGTCGATTGGATGGAAGGTTGCCGCGCATTCTGGGGAGGATAAAAGGGGCCGGACAGGCCACTGGGGCATCATTCGCGCTCTAACATCTTGTCGACAATGTATAAATAAATAGAATTTAATTTTTTTAATAATAAATGATGTTTTAGTTATTTTCTTAATATTAAATGATTTTGTACATTTTATATCATTCATAATATTCCTTTGTGTAATAAATATGTTGAAATACTGACTTGCATTTACATTTTCCTTATTGATGCTTAATTTATATGTCATGACAATATATATGATGATATGATTGGGTGAAATGAAATTGAAAAATGAAAAAGCATGGCCATAAAGAATAATAATATGAAGAAATATAACAGGAAATCTAACATGAAATATGGTATATGAAATATGAAATAAATAGAACTCGGAAAATAACTTTAACTATAGAATAAAATTTAACATGAAATAAATAGGGCCATTAAATGATATAATAACATACAAGGTAAAGAACAATAATATAATATTGAGAACATGATCAAATGAACATGAACACACAAATATAACAATGAAACAATAATTAACATTGACTGGACATAGTTATTAACTGGGGAACAATGAAAAATCAGTAACAGACTAAAGACATATTGACCTCAGTTGATAATGTATGATATTTGCAGTTGAAAATGTTAAGGTATAAACCAAGTCCCAATTTCATTTTCTTACATTCTATACTTTTCATGTTAATTTTCTTACAGTCTGAGCTTTTCATGTTCATTTTCTAACATTCTATGCTTTTCATGTTCATTTTCTTACTTTCTATGCTTTTCACGTTCATTTTCTTACATTCTATGCTTTTCATGTTCATTTTCTTACTTTCTATGCTTTTCACGTTCATTTTCTTACTTTCTATGCTTTTCACGTTCATTTTCTTACATTCTATGCTTTTCATGTTCATTTTCTTACTTTCTATGCTCTTCATGTTCATTTTCTTACTTTTTATGCTTTACTTGTCCATCATTTGCTTCTCATTTGTCTCATTATTATGGATTATGTTATTATTACTCCGCAACAACACCGTAACCCACCCGCAACACACCGCTACATGGAGTAAAAAAGCCGCAAGAGCGCGTGGCCTGGCATAGCAACAACGACCATAACACCGCGCCAACTCTGCGCCAACTCCGTAACACTCCGCTAGGCACCGCTGGAACACGCCGTGAGGTGCCCGTAACCCACCGCCCGGGTCCGCCTCACGGCGCCAAATAATGGTCATTTTTTCTCCCAACCGCGTCAATTTTGTAGAGGTTTCTTGCGGTCCCACTCCGTAACAACCCGCAACACGAAAGTGCGTAAGTGTAAACCTACCTTTACGTTCAGGACAATTGTAATGCGGCGTCAGTGACCCTGGTTGCTGTGACGTCAGAAAACTCACAATAAATCAATCAACACGTAATGTATTCTAAACTCCCATGAAAGACAAGTAAAAGAAGCAAGTAGGAAATGAAAATAGTACTTGCAAATTAACGGTTTCAAGGATATCCATGGATCGCATTCAGTCACGGTCCAAGAAGCAAGACGGTACTAAGACTTCAGAGTCCTTGGCAAACGTCGGTCCAGTTCGGGGCTCGGGCGTTTCATTTGAACCTTCGACTCTAACTTGTACTGGGCGGTAGTAAAGGATTCGGTTAAGTTGATCATTTTTCCTTCGGGTTCGGAATGGTGTATTCAAGTCTTCCTTAATTTGTCGCAGTGTTTTTGGTTAGGCTATGGTGTGAAGTGTTTACGAAAAAACCGTTTGTCAAGCGAATCGACTACAGTTGGCGGCTCGAGATTTCCATCGATTGTTGTCACTTCGTTGACCAAGTTCTACTAAACCCTGGACTTCTGCAAGGTAACACTGGAGCTGCAAGGTAACACTGGAGGGTAAATCTAAATAACTCCGCGTTGGGTATTTCTTTAGAAATAACAGTTTCCTATAGTATTCGGGTTGCCTGTCAAGTATTTACCATTATTTTTGGGCAGTCGACTGTAATTAACCCCCAGGTCCAGTACTAAACACGGCGAAATACATTGGACGCCCCAATCCCTAGTGGATGTCGTATTCGCGGGAGCCTTCCTTGCAGTCTGTGTGGAGCTTTACTATGTTATTGCTAGTATCGTATATATGTTCTGGGGATTATTGATTCTTGTTGTGTGTTCAGTCTCGTACAAATCTTTGGCAGCCATAGTATAGACAGTTGTGTGGGCGTTTAATCTACCCGGATGTGAGTAAACTCCGAAAATTTTACAAGATTTACAACTCAAAAGCTGTGTTTTCCAGGATGAGTTTGGGAGTTCCTGTTCTAACGGCGAATCGTCAGGTAAGAAATTTTTTCGTAACTACATTTAGTTTTGTCAGTTGTCATATGTTTTTTCATTTTCCCTAATTTTATTTTGTAATATAGATTTGTAAAATTAATTTGACAATTTTTTTTTTACTTTTGTTAATCTCATTTTTTGAGTTTGTAACAAATTGGAATGTTTGTCATAAATTTCATTTTTAATTTTTCGTAGTAATTTTTCAAAAAAGTATGCTTAACTTTTACATTTTTGACAAAAGTATTTTTTAATTTTCCATGAATTTGAATGTTTAATTTGTCATAATTTTACTTTAATTTTTGTAGTAAATTTACTTTAATATGTATATAGGTAGTAAAGTTCTTGAACCTTTCTTGTATATACGTACTATATATACTACATATACTGTATATACACTTTATCCTCCGCCCCTTTGGGGGCGACGCTCCTGGAGGGGTGGAGGAGCTCCCATGTTCTGCATAGTAGGTCGCAAGACCTGCTATGCAGGTTTCGTGGGGGACTTAAAAGCTTACTACTCAAACTTTTGTTTCAGGTGGCAAGTGCTATTGCTTAATTTTCTTCTAAGTTTAGATAGGTATTAGATGCTTAGATTTGCTTGGCTACCTCTCATTCAATTAAGTTTGCAGAAGCTCCCTGAGGTTTTAGGAAATTGTTATTGCCAACAAATGGCAATCTTCTCCTTTCCCACCGTTATCTTTACACCAAGGGGTCGGTTGCCTGATGCGCCTTTCTTTACATCAGGCATGGTTTATTATTTAGCAAAGGGTTTTTTTTCGACCGCATGCCCTTGCTGTCATCAACTAGTTATTGGCGGTGGGCCCCGCCTTCGACTAAAAAGTCTAAATGCAAGGCAGCAGTTTCCAAAAAGTCCATACGCAAGGCAGCATTTTCCATAGTTATTGGTGGTGGGCCTAACCTTTTACTAAAAAGTAAGACTGCAAGGCAGCGGTTTCTAGTTATTGGCGGTGGGCCTTGCCTTTTACTAATAAGTAAGACTGCTAGGCAGGAGTTTCCACAGTTACTGCAGTGGGCCTAGCCTTTTACCAAAAAAGTAAGACTGCAAGGAAGCAGCTGTCCTTTTAGTCGCCTTTTACGACACACAGGACCTAGGGTGGTAGTATTCTTACACCCCTACCACAGGGTGATCCATCAAACGGCAGTATTAAGCATTAAAACTAAATTTTATGCAAGTCTGGCACCATGGTATGTTTTACTTGAGAATTTTAGCTTCCTGAAAATGGATTAATTTTGTGGTAGCCATTAAAGTTTTGGTCAATATTCAAAAAGGTTTTGCCCACGTAAAGTTTTAAACGTAAAGTTGGTGTTGGACTCTATAGAATTTCCAAAAATTTGTTTATAGGGTTTATGGGAAGCTCCTTAAATACACACGTTTTTTACGATAATCGAGCTTGCTTACCCAATAGCTGATCTGAAAATCATCAAAACCATACAAAATTGCCCATAGACAGATTGGCCAGTGTAATATTTGGATTCTGCTGTTAGCAGAAGGCATTACTTTTATGAAGTTTGTCAGTAACTCATTGTTTAAAATCTTTTATTTAGATATCACCTTTTAAAAATTTGGATAAATCTTAAGAATTTGCTTCTTGTTTGCAGAAAAAAATGTTTCCAATGCATTTGTAGTTGATTATGCTAAAATTTAGCATTCATGTTGGCGGCATTAAGTGATTACACCCCTTTTCCCATATCACAATCCTGGGGGACTGCAGTGGGTAACCGGGATTATGGAGCGGGGACGGCCTGGAACGTATACGGCAGACAAAAATTAAGTAATTTCCGGTGTAGACAAGTGAGGGTACCTATTTACGGTTGACCCTTTACTCTGCAATCAAAACTTTGACCCACCACTCTACATATAAAGGAGCTGTTAGCCTAGGCTAGCGGATGTCGGAACGGCGCTACACACCTTATCCGCTTTTTTTTAAAGCTTCTTGCAAGCAAATAGGTACTGGAAAACGGTAATAATGCGCTGCGCCTGCTAGCCACAGGGGTCACAGGAGGTTGGCAATTAGGCACTGCATACAAAAGGACACAGCTAGCCTAGCCTGAGCGACATCATGAATGTACTGACGTCCCCATCATGGGGACTATAGATAAATCAAATAACTGAAACAGTACTTCAGTGACTTGGGAACTCAACACTGTGCTGCTCTTAAGCAAACAAGATTCGATTGACAGCATACTTCACACGACAATCAAAACATGTCCAAGAAATAACTTGCCTTAAGAGTGGAGAATACAATGCAACACCAGCTTTGACAAAAGGTTGAAACCTTCATAAGGGGTCTTGTATCTATAATTCAAAATAAGAAAATGGTAAAAATCCCACAAAATGTTTCTTGCGTCGCCCAACAAATTTTTCTCTCCACTGCCTCTCAATAGTGGCCGTATGGGCAAGAGTTTCACGATCCACAAAGTTAACACTGCGCTTCACTTGTAGATGCTTGTAGTCCTCCTTAGCCAGACTTGTCATCTGTTTTCCAGCAGTCGGAAATGGTTGTTGTTCCTGGTTGAATATACTCTTTAATGACACCAAGCAACATTTCCAAATTTCGTTGTTCAACGGGAACCATATGCACTCCTTAGATTCCTTACAAATGCCCCTTAATACCCAACTGACCTTCTCTAATTCTCCCCACATTATACTTCCCTTTCCCAAACTTAGACATCAATTTCAACTATTTTCCTTTCCCTTCCAATTTTGTGACTGTCTGAATGCCCAGTTCACTATCACCACCCTACAAAATGAGCACCAATCATTGATGGTCGGGTTGGTGATGTGAAGCTCAAAACAAGCGAACTTCCATAAACACCAATCTGAAACAAAAAACAAAATGTTAAATTTGTTACAATATCCAGATGCGACTTGTCAAACAATGTTTTTTTGAATACTGACACAAGAATTACACTAACTTCTCTTTTTCTTGGAAACTACATAAGTTTTATCACAGCCTAGGGATTTTGTTGTTGTAGTCAAGAATACACTGATTTACATGTCAGGGGAATTTGTTCACTTCTAATTAGCCGTGATTTTGGGAAAAAGTGACCAGTCTTCCAACATGGCCATAATATCGAGTGAAATCTTTGTAGTTTACCTAGTTTTCACACACTAATGGAAAATTTTCCTTGGCAGCAAAATCAGAGCGTGAAGATGGTCCTGGCAATTCACGCATGGTACCAGCTCTACTAACACTTAATTCGGGGAAAATAGGTATATTTGCCCCATTCCCTTCCCAGAAAAAAAAAGAAAGAATCTGTAACACTAAATACTTTGTCAATGGTTAAAATTGAAACTTGCTTATTTACGATTGGATATTGTCTAACGAAGTCACTTTTTGGGTAGTATTTTTTTTTTCGTGAAGTCATTCGGAAGGTGTGGTTTCCCCATGACAATTTTAGACTGCGCAGGCCACGAACGAACGAACAGCAACTCAGTAAAATAGGTGATACGACAGACAACAACATGGATTTTTTATTTTTTATTTATTTATTTTTTTTGTCGTTACACATTCTTTAAGTTGTGTTTTCTAGACTGACAGGTGTTACCGCTGCCAACTTAATTCTTCCTTAGAACAAAGTGCATTTTTACTCAAACTCGGACGGAACACTAGTTAGTTTTATTAAAATGTGAATCTACAACAATTTCAGTGAAATATTGAAATATTCATATTTAGTAAAGTTAACTCTTGAATTTGTGTACGTTTACTTTTCTCCACGATCGTTGGACACGTCACTAGACACACGTCAGACCTGACAAGGAAGCGGAAGAAGCTCTGGTAACAGCACCAAAGTACCATAGTACCACTTTAAACTACCATTAACTACCACTCGCAACTACCACCACACAGAGCCGTATATACCGTCGCTCAAGACAAACCACTCGCAACTACACCACCGTTGTTGGAGACACGACGGTGCTGTTACAAGAAACTTTAAAAAGGAGAATTTGGGTGACCGGATGATCAGTATCCAATTTAGTATTACTCAATTGTTGATGGATTGTTACCCGGAGGTAGTGATGCATTAAGCGGCTGAAGGGAAGTCAAAGTCACGGATGTTCGTAAGGTGTATGAAACTGAACATAGCAAATAAGCACGTCGTGTGGGGAACAGCTTTTATGGTGGAGGAAGACGGCGAGAGTTCCAAGATCTTGTACTGCAGATCTAAGGGTGTTACATGTACCAAGTCAACAAAAGAGAATTATGCACTTAAATTTATGAGGCAAGACCCTTTATAAATTTATTAATTAATGTATGTTTGGAAATCATTCGATAGTTTTTTAGCCTTAGTACACTTTTGATTTTGAGTAAATCTGACTTCAAGCTTCTTGTAGATGGATCCCTGCAATTTAGCACGTTTTCCCTTAGGTTGAAGTTTCGCTGAAAAAGTATAATCTGAAAACCAAAGTTTTTGTAATAAATATTTTATTTCGACTGTTTTCTCTTAACCCCGTAATTAGTCTTTCCCTCCTTGATATTGCCATACGATTGTTTTAGCGAACTCATAGCTAGGAACTTGAAGCTCCAGTTAACAGACAGCATAAAAGCAATTTTGTTAGGTGAAAATATGTTGATTTTAAGTCATGGCATTTTTTGCATTGAGTAATTGGAATATCTGCTTGCCAAATTTGAGTGGGATGTAGTCAAGTTTGTCCTGTTTTGATATTAGGTTATTCTTAGCATTAGCAGTGTATTTGATGCTATCCGATAACATTGAATTTGTACGTTACTTGATGAATACAGACAATGAGTTTATTACTATTAAGAATGCAGGCAATGAGTTTACTCTATGAACACTGGCAAAGAGTAACTTAATTACTCTTGATTAATACAGGCAATGAGTAACTTTGTTAATCTGCTTAATAAGGCAATAAGTAGCTTTAATACAGGCAATGAGTATGTTACTTTTTTCTTTTAGTTAAAATACCTAATATTAAAATATCTAATATACACGATACATTATTTTATTATATATGTCGTTACTGGTTAATACAGACAATGAGTACTCTTGATTAATACAGGCAATGAGTAACTTTGTTACTCTGATTGATACAGGCAATGGTTTTTTTTTTAATAGGATCAATACGGTCATGGAGTGTTACTCTGAACATAATTATACACACAAGCAATAAGTTTGCTACTCATGCACAAGCAGTGAGTTTGGAAGTTATTCCTGGATACTGGCAAAGAGTTTGTAATGCTACTCATGAACACTGGCAATAGTTTGTGGTATTGCCCACGAATACTACCAATGGCTTTCTGATATTGCTCACAAATACGTGGTATTGCCCACGAATACTGTTAATGGTTTTTTGATATTGCCCACTAATACTGGCAATGATTTTGTGATATTGCCCACGAATACTGAAAATGACTGGATATTGTCCACGCATACTGGCAGTAGTTTTGTGATATTGCCCACTAATGCTGCCAATGGTTTTGTGTGTGGCCCACGAATACTGGTAATGGCTTTGTGATATTGCCCACTAATACTGGCAGTAGTTTTGTGAGTGTTGCCCACGAATACTGGTAATGGCTTTGTGGTATTGCCCACTAATACTGGCAGTAGTTTTGTGATATTCACCATGAATACTGGCAATGGCTTTGTGATTGTTGCCCACGAATACTGACAATGGTTTTGTGGTTTTGCCCACGAATTCTGGCTATGGCTGTGTGATTGTTGCCCACGAATACTGGCAATGGCTTTGTGATATTGCCCACGAATACTGGCAGTGGTTTTGTGATATTTCCCACTGATACTGGCAATGGCTTTGTGATATTGCCCATGAATACTAGCAGTAGTTTTGTGATATTTCCCACTGATACTGGCAATGGTTTTGTGATGCCATCCATGAACGTGGAAATTAATTTTTTTCATGAACCCTGTCAAATGCGTGTTACGCTATCCGTGAACACAGAAGTAAATGGGTATTACCAATAAAATGACCACGATGCTGTTCATCACAAGGCACTTGAGACATTCATACTACCCAAAGGGCCGTGGTCATAACGTAGGAGTGAACTCTGATACTCCATTTAAGTTTGTGTAACTTCCTGAACACTTGAGTTTTGGATGTCATCCATAATTAAGGCCAGACTTTCCAATGGTATCCATCAACAAGGCTTTTATGTACAATACGCAATGACTTAATGAGGCTGTGAAGATGTCGTAGGAGTTGGATGCTATTGTTGGTATCCATTAATTTAGCGAGCGCGATGCTGTAACGAAGGAAATTAGTTATAAAGCACGTGCTTTAATGTTTAAAAGGTCATCAGGCAGTTAATGCATGTAACAGTACAAATTTTTAAATACAGTATACCAAGGTAGCTGTTGAGTCTTTTTGATAAAAATTAGTAACAAAACTGATGTATGATGAAATAATTTCTTCTCTAACAAGAGCTCACATTACATAACTTCGTTGCTTTATTTTTAAAATTCAGGTTTCTTAACTTTACCCGAATTCTTGAAAGATCAACGTCTTCCTTTGAATAGCCTGTGGGGTATCTTAATTTAGATTTTGGCCATTTCAGAACTACATTTTCTAAGTATTAACATACAAATTTTGGATGATTTCTACGTATTGTGAACATTTTTAGATTTAAATGTCGTTAGAAGCAGAGTAACATCATAAAGTATAAAGTTAGTTTTACAGACTATGCATAATTATGGTATGAGATGTCCGAGATAGTCTTACTCCAGGTGGTTGCAAGCTTTCAATAGGTAGTAACCTTTTTCGGGCATTGATTGGAGAAACTTAATTCATGATTTTAAAAGAGAATTATGCATAAAGTAAAAGATACTGTGCCTATTTCAAGAAATATGAAAGATAACGTTCTCTTCACGGAGTTCGCGAGTAATTGCCGTAAGAACATTTTATGCAGCCGTTATTTTTGTTATAGGTCACAACTTCCTGAAGGAACCAGAAATCAAGAAAGTGCAGACGTGGGGTGGATTTGCGAATCTTTCAGAGACAAGCTGACATTTCTAGGGATCCAAGACGTCGACCAGATAGATGTAGGCTTCTATTAGTTGAATTTCTAAGTTTTCTATGCTGCGCTTTTCATTAAAATCCTGATAGGTTTGTTAGGTTTCCTCGGATATTATGCTTTCGTAAACCTACCATTTGCCTGTGTATTTTCTTCAATAGATAATGCGTCTTTAGTTTTCAGTTTTTGGTTACTTCCTCGGTATTATTATTAGGGAAAACAAAGTATGTGGAATCTTGGTTTATCATCCATATAATCATTGATATTGAAGATAAAATCTGCTCCACTTAGAAATATACCAGACGGTTGAATGGTAGAACGACCACCAGTGGTATACATATGAACATAGAACAACCGAGCTGTCAAAACGACCGAACATGTATATCCATTATAAAAGTCTACCTTCTCGCTTATTAAAACATCCTGATTCATTGGTGTATAATTATAGTAAGGAAATAGAATGATGTTGACATAATTAGTAATAAGAATCTTCAATTATCTCCAGAGAAACTTACATAGCTGCTATCAAACAAGAAATATTAAGTATAATTTGCTACGCTGAATATTATTTGCTGCACTGAAATGTATTAGAAGTAACTACAAGATTAAGATTGATTTGAACAGCAGTCGTTTTATAAGGTCCCGTAGGGGGTTTGTGCCATCAGTACAACTAACGCGGTGTAATGTAGGTACATATTACTATAGTAAATTCACATCAACCGTGCATTTAAGGTGTAGGCCAGTCCCTTACCAGGCTCCTGATTGGCTGTTGATAAGCCAATCAGAGGGCTGGAAACACACTCGAGAGAGAGTTCATATAGGCAGGATGTATATTCCACTTCTGAAAGACATATCCCTCAGGAGAGGTGGAACAGGACCTAACCATGTGAACTCTCGATAGAGACAGAGTTTCCAGCCCTACGATTGGCTTAACAGCCAATCAGGAGCGTCGTAAGGGACTGCCTAGACATCAAATGCACGGTTGATGTGAATCTACTATATCTGCAACCCCTTTCATTTTTTTTTTAAAGTATGTACCTCCATTCACATTGTCGTCTTCCATCTTTCTATTCACCCTCTCCTGACTAATTATCTCGTAGTGCAACTGCGGGGGTTTCCTCCACTTAAACCTTTCAAACCTTTTTACAGTTTCCCTTTCAGCGCTGAATGACCTCACAGGTCCCAGTGTTTAGCTATTGGCCTAAGTCCTATATTCCATTCCAATTTTTTTCTAAGCCTGGACTTCATAACAGCAGGTAATAATAGCCCCTCTTCTTAGGAACGACGGCACTATAGAGGAACAGTCTCATTCCACTTTCTATTGACAGTCTTGTTTATTGTCTGTAAAGCAAAGGTTTACCAGTATACATAATTTATTATACCTTTTAGGTTACTGAAATAACGTCTGAAATGAGATTCAGTTCATAATCTGCATTTGAGCACCATAGCGTAAAGCATTTTATTATGATCATATTAAAAAAATAAATTCCTGAAAAATGAGATGCAAAATAGACCTGTGCGACAATGCGCTGTCAATTTAAATTTTCGTATTTTTTACTGAGCGCCTCAGTGGCGTAATTGGTATGGTCTTTGCCTGCCACCTCGTTGGCCGCGAGTTCGATTCTCGGGCATTCCATTGAGGAGTCTGAGATGTGTACTTCAGGTGACAGAAGTTCACGCTCGATGTGGTTCGGAAGTCACGTAAAGCCGTTGGTCCCGTTGCTGAATAACCACTGGTTCCATGCAACGTAAAAACACCATACAAACAAACTATCTTATTTTCTACTTGAGGGAGACCTGTCAATTTTTTCAAGTACATTTATTTTTGCAAATGAGTTTCCTGGACACCTTGCTGGCGCATTTACCGCAACCAGATCTCTTAAAGTGGATGGCAAATGTCGAAGTTTATTCCCATTGCAGTATCCTATTTCGCATTTTTGTTTAATTATAGAAACTAGGCTACAATATTTCCCTACGGCGTTGACATCGTAGATCGTAGTAGTACAATAATTTCCTCCTCCATTAATTTTCTATGGCCTGCTGGCAATCTACCGCATGAATGGTCATCTACTACAATTCGTATAAATGCTTATCCATTATTAAATTCACAGGTGGTCTTATATCATACAATTCAGATTTTGTTTTTTACATATGTCCAAAACTCAGCAGCGATTAAATGACTAATTATGATATCCTTGATAATGAGTCACTAATTATGTGCTGATTGCCACGTCATAACCAACAGAATTCCCCCATATAGACCAGTAGTTAAAATGACCGTTGTTCGGTCGTTGAAGGCGAAAAAGTCCATATCTCTTAGAACAAAAGGCTAATTTCAGTTTGTCAATATACATCCTGGTGAATTAAGAAAAAGAAAAAGTTTCGGAGAATTGTAATTGTTAGGGAACTCGGTCGTTCTAGTGTTACCAGTATCCAAGTGAGTGAAGAGCACCGTTAAATGCATTGAGCGAAAAAAAAAAAAAAATTAAATGACGTAATGAGTAATTAGTAGTTAAACTAAATGTCAGTTATTTGTTTCATGGAGCTAATACAAAGTTGTTGTTTCCATTCATTGGTATGAAAATTTGATTATGTGATTGTCAGCTACGCTTCCATGGATAGAGGTCTTCAGCTACGTGGCTGAATATAGGATTTAATCCAGGTGAGAAGAATTTTATGTTATAGATTTTATAGAAAAACAATTATAGGAAAACAACATACTGTTCAATTCCTGTTAAATTACTGCGCGACCATTGTAATGGGTGTTGGTTGGGAGAGTGGAGGTCGTTTGGCAAACAAATCTGGTTGACCACAGAGAGCTTTGCGATGCTAAGTTTCTTTGACCAAAAATATTTAATAATTTTGCTGTAACGATTTCGTTGAATGTCTCATTTCAATTCTGAAGAACCATAGGTCCCAGCGCTTTGCTTTTTGCTTAAATTTCATGTTCCTTTCAATTTAATACGTCACTATAGTACTCGGTAATGACCACTTATTTTCACGACTATCCATGAAACCCCCTTATGGTGGTAGTGCCGTCAGTGCTCTTCATGCGGTGCACTATAGGCATGACTTGAGGCTCTTTGCAGCGTCCCCCAGCTCCTCTTTCATTCCTTTTACTGTACCCACGTTCGTATTCTCATATCTTTCTTTCCACCCTCTCCTATCAATTATTCATAGTGCAACTGCGAGGATTTTCTTCTGCTACGCCTCTCAAAGCTTTCGACTCTTCATTCTCCCTTTCAGGACTGAATGACTTCCTAAGTCCCAACACTTGGCCTTTTAGGCTTAAATGCTATATTCTATTCTAGTGTAGCCATGAAACCAATTTAAAGACTAATAATTCTCAGGACATTGTTTTAGAAGAGTAACTATTACGGATACTACTGGCTTAGTTTGTGAATCTGACACCGAATTGTAGATAAATTAGGAAAATAGTCGAACTCGGTAATGAAAAACTTTGGGAAGATTTTAACATTGACTGCCGATAGATATAGAATGCCTCATGTGGATATGTCATATGAAATGGTATTTGTGTAAATGGTTTTTTTTTTAATTGTTATCGTTTCTGTTTACTACGGAAATAAAAATTGTAAACTACTGAAGGGATTTGTAAATTAGTGAATGAAGTAAATTACAGGCTATTAAAAACTTCTTGGTACTGTAGGGTCCCAACTTACCTGGCCGGCTAATCTCCTTACAACAAGCATCTATGGGCGCCAAACACGCATATACAAGAAACGACATACGTCAGCATCTCTTGTACATATATTATCATTCAATAGTAATGTTATTTTAAATGTATCATTATTACCACATGCATTATAATGTCCGCATTTCAGCTAAATGTATCATAACTTCATTCGTGTCTTGTATGTACATCGATTTATATGCATATTTCCATCTTACAACAAACACAGTCGACTGTACTGTGACCTCTGGTTTGCCTCGTGCTAGGCACTACATTTCCACTCGCATTTCCACTACATTTCCACTGTTTGTTGCCTGAATTAATCAGCAAAAGTTTGTAGACGCAGCTTCTTACTCACGCCCTCGCTACAGTACATAGACCCCATATTTTCCACACGAATTCTCAATACGATTTTTAATAAACTGGTTGCTCTGGAACAGGAGGATTGTGCTGAAATACGTTGTTAATTATAAAGAAACGAATCTGAAAAAACTGGTACCAGGCACGAACAAAAAACATTATAGTGAAAGAAGTATCTATAAAGCGATGTAGGTTTCTTAAGCCCCTTCCACACGAGGGACAAATGCACGGCGGGGAAACACTGTTACCCATCTTGTGAGTGGATGGCGATCACGAGTGTGGTCCAAGTCATAGGTTCGCCTGCCTGTGACTACTGCCTTCCTTGGGCTGTGAGATCTGGTAACACTGTTGAAAAGCGAGAGAATTGCCCGTCGTGTCTTTGCCCTTCGTGTGGAAGGGGATTTACCAGGATGATTATCTTAGTTTATCTGGAAAAATTTAAGTGCCACTGAGGGTTTCTTTACAAAGACACATCTCGGGATGCTGCTAAGTCCTTTTTTTTTTTTTTTTTTTTTTTTTTTTTATGTAACTCGTACCGTCGTTTAATATGGGTCGTGCTGTAAAGGCCACTAGATTTGCTAAGCGAGGTTCATCTTAACTGAACGACCTTTGAGGGGAAAAGCCGCAGGAGAAAGAAAGAGTTGAGACATTGGGTTTGGAGCATAGAATTTAGGCCAAAAGCCAAGCGCCGGGACCACTGAGGCCATTCAGCGCTGAAAGGAAAGCTGACGATAAGGTTTGAAAAATGTAACATGAGGAAAACCTTGCAGCTGCACTGTGATACAATTGTCAGAGAGGGTAAAGAGTCAGATAGAAGAAAGGGAATATGAAGGGAGGTAGAGAAAAAGGAATGGAAGAGGTTGCAGCTAAGAGGCAGAGGGACGTTGCAAAGAACCTTAGATGTCATAGATAAGATGATAGAATTTAGGCCAAAAGAGCCAAGCCCTGTGACTTATGAAGTCATTCAGCGCTGAAAGAGAAACTGGCAGGCGTAATAGGAGGAAAACCTCGTAGTTGCACTAGGAAACATTTTTTTAGAGCGGGTGGAAAGTCAAATTGAACATGAACAGGAGTACAGTAAAAGTAACGAGAGAGGTTGCAGCTAGGGAGGCTGCAAAGAACCTTAAGTACCTAATGCCTTCAGTACACCACGTGAGGTGTACTGACAGCAATCGCCCTATGGGACTTAGATGCCATGAGGTCACACGGCTCCCTACCAGGTTTTCATTCCCCAAACTATAAATACAAACCATCATTTCCAAGTGTCATGCACAATCACGCATATGGCACAATTGTTAGGAGAGGGTGGAAAGTCAAATGGAAGAAAGAGAATATGAACGGAGGTACAGTGAAAGGAATAAAAAAGGTTGCAGCCGGCGGCCGGAGGGTTTATAGTTGTTGTTGTTATTCCTCGGCCTAAGCAATTAGTTTTTGCTCCGCACTTGATCGCCCTAAATTCTGGATCCTCCTCGGCCTAAGCAATTATTATTGAGTCTACCATCCTCAGCCTAAGCAATTCTTTATTGAGTCTATCATCCTCAGCCTAAGCAGTTCTTTATTGAGTCTACCATCCTCAGCTTAAGCAGTTCCTCAACTCTCGTAGGTGGGTAGTGCCGTTAGTGCAACTCACGTGGTGCACCGTAGGCATTACTTAAGGCGGCATTTAAGGCCTTGTCTATATGATCGGTTATCGCCCGCCTGCGTTGTTGGTCCTTCAACCGGCTCCATCCCCCGTGGCATAATTGTTTATGCCCAGACTTGCTTGTAGGTGAATTGAATTATCGTTGTCTTTTTGGGCAGTGGCAAATGAATGGTAGGCAGCAGGCTCATGCGCGATAATGTTGATGTGTCAAACATGAGCAGAACGCATCTACGTATACGTTACAGGCAGACAGCGAAATCATTCATTTCACGAACTGCCTAAAATTTAAGGCACTAGCGAAATGCACTTAGAGACATCCCCAGGGGCTAGTACTAAACACGGTGAAATGAATTTGAGCCCCCCGGGGCTTAATATTATTAAGCACGGCGAAATACATTTGCCCTCCCAGGGGCTAGTACTAAACACGGCAAAACAAATATGTCTGAATGCATTTTACTATCTGCCTGAAATTTCAGGCAGTTTGCTAAATGGTAGGTTTCGCTATCTGCTTGTAATATACAAGGGCCAGATTTGGCCTTGTCCAAAAAGACAACTTGGTAACGTCGACCTCAACGAGCATCTGGCACCTGCCATAGAAAGAAAAGACTGCTACTATTTTCAAACCCATTAAATCTTGGGCTAAACCAAACTCCAAGATACAAAATTAGAATATTTATTTCCCCAATATAATAACTAACATGATAAAGGATATGAAATGAATTGAAAACCCAACTAAAATTAACGTGAAGTCATCTCCAATGATTACCGCGCTAGTTCCCACATTAAGTCACAATAGCTCACATAAATATCAATATTTTCCCCAAACTCATAAATGGAAACATGTCAGTAAATAAAAGTCAGAATTCCCGTTTTGGTGACATGGATCCAGCTGAGGGAAAAGAAATGATAACCTTCAGAAATAAAAAATAAAAATGGATGAGCATAAAGTAATGGGAATAAAAAAAAGTTTTTGTATATATTGGAGAAAAAGTGATTAGAAATTCAGTGTTTTTCACTACACTGCACTGCTTAACTGTACACAGCTTCATGCTCCAGATAGAAAAATTAGCTTTGCTATTTTGTCAACGACAAGGCTACTTTTGCTATCTACTTACACACGCGCGCGCGCATATATAAAATATAGTATGTATGCATGCGCTGCTGTACACAGCTTCATACTCCGGAGAGAAAAATTAGCTTTACTACCCTCAGTACTGTCGACGATAGGGCCACTTTTTCTATCTACTTATAGGACGTAATTGATAACGGACGTGTCTACATATTGAGTCAGTTGGCACATGAATGTTTCTCACACTTGCAAGTCAGTCATCGTCGAGAGAATCAAGTCCGATTGATGGGGGCTCATTCTGTCATTGGAGGGTTTCAGTAATGGAATCCTCACTAATTTCCCGTGAGAGAGAAGGACGAAACTCTTGTTTTTCCCTTGAGAGAGAGAGAGAGAGAGAGCGGGAACCCTAGTTTTTCCTTGAAATAGAGAGAGAGAGAGAGAGAGCAGAGCCGTAGTTTTTCCTTGAAATAGACAGAGAGAGATAAAGACTTTCGTATTAATTGAGAGATTGGGACGAGAGACGAAGAGACCAGAGAGAGAGAGAGAGAGACTTTCGTTTTAATTGAGAGATTGGGAAGAGAGATAAAGAGACTAGAGAGAGAGAGAGACTTTCGTTTTAATTGAGAGATTGGGAAGACAGACGAAGAGACAAATCTAGCTAAAATCACCACAGTGGAAAGTCATATATGTTCACCCAGATGCCATTGGCTGCTACCAGTCATTTCAAATAATGTATGAGTACCGTTCCTTAACTATCCTTCTTATCTTCATCTGTATTTTTCACTTACTTAATTAAGTACGCCATTCCCGAAACCAATATCTTTAGTTTCCTGATTAAAAGATCCGACAATTCTTATAAAAGTTGTGGCATATACCAACGAATCCAGGTAAAAAAGGGACAAGAAAAGTCACAGGAAAAGAGGTCACATTAATCTTTCCTAGATAGTGAACCCCCGAGGATTTTAGCCAGGTATGTATCCACTTTTGCAGTACCAGCCTGTTGGTTTTTTTTTTTTTTAGCTCTGTATTTATCCACCTTCGTGGTGCGTATAGTACAAGCCTGTTGTTTTTTTTTTATTTTTATTTTAACCTGGTATGTATCCAACCTGGCGGGGTGTTTAGTACCAGCCTGTTGGGGACTTTTTTGGTTTAACCTGGTATGTATCACCTTTGTAGTGTGTTTACTATAAACCAGTTGGTGATTATTTTTGTTTTAACTCTGTATGTATCCATCTTTGCGATATGTTTAGTACAAGCTCGTTGGGGATTTTTTGTTGGAACCTGATATGTATCCACCTTTGCAGCGTGTTTCTTGCAAGACCATTGGAGATTTTTTTTTTATCCAGTATGTATCCACCTTTGTGGCATGTTTTTTTAAAGCCCGTTGGGTAATTTTTTAACCCGGTATGTATCCACCTTTACAGCGTGTTTAGTTGAAACCTGTTGGGGATTTTTTAAAACTCGGTATGTATTTACCTTTGTGGCGTGTTTAGTACAAATCCTTGGGATTTTTAAAAACTTGGTATGTATCCGCTTTTGCAGCGTGTTTAGTACGAGCCTGTTGGGGATTTTTAAAACTGTATGTATCCACTTTTGCGGCGTGTTAAGTACGAGCTGTGTGGGATTTTTTTAACTGTATGTATCCACTTTAGTACGAGCCTGTTGGGGATTTTTTAAAACTGTATGTATCCACTTTTACAACGTATTAAGTATGAGCGGTTGGGGATTTTTTTAACTGTATGTATCCACTTTTGCGGCGTGTTTAGTACGAACCTGTTGGGGATTTTTAAAACTTTTTATGTATCCACTTTTGCGGCGTGTTTAGTACGAGCCTGTTGGGATTTTTAAAACTCTGTATGTATCCACTTTTGCGGCGTGTTTAATACAAACCTGTTTGGGGATTTTTAAAACTGTATGTATCCACTTTTGCGGCGTGTTTAATACAAACCTGTTTGGGGATTTTTAAAACTGTATGTATCCACTTTTGCGGCGTGTTTAGTACGAGCCTGTTGGGGATTTTTAAAACTGCATGTATCCACTTTTGCGGCGTGATTAGTACTAGGCCGTTGGGAGGTGGCATAAACTTATATCTTGCGGTGGCGGGGTTGGCTAAGGCTTCACTGCCAGTCCTGGAATTGAAGATGTCGATGGTTCGTGCCCGTCGGCCGGCAATTCTATTATCGCTGAATAAATTCCCCTTCGGTTAAACATATATGAAAATATATTAATTCCGAGGTTGAGCAAATTAGATATTAAAGGACATTTGTAGCTCGATATATATATAATATATATATATATATATATATATATATATATATATATATCATTCGAGCTACAAATTTCCTTTAATATCTAAATTCACTCTACCTCGGAATTGATATATTTTCATATATGTACCGAAGGGGAATTTTTTGTTTTTTTTTAGTTGATAATAATTTCGTCCCCACATGGGATCGAACCAGTGTCCAAGTGGACGGGAACGAAATCAGGACCCAGTGACGCTATCAAATCGGCTAACAGAGACGCTATAAGTTTATATCGATTCTGACCTTATAGCGTCTCTGTTAGCTGACTTGATAGCGTCACTGGGTCCTGATTTCGTTCCCGTCCACTTGGACAGTGGTTCGATCCCATGTGGGGACGAAATTATTATCAACTAAAAAAAATTCCCCTTCGGTACATATATGAAAATATATCAATTCCGAGGTAGAGTGAATTTAGATATTAAAGGAAATTTGTAGCTCGAATGATATATAAATGAATCACGGTTCGATGTGATGATTATTCATATATGTATATATATATATAAATATATATGTGTGTGTGTATATATATATATATATATATATATATATATATATATATATATATATATATATATAATCAATATGAAAATCGACTAAGAAAATTGTTGCCTTACAAATAGAATGTCAGGGGGATTTATTATAGCAGGGTCAGATTTACTAGGAGACCAACAATCCCTTTGTCTCTTACACAGATATTCAAAAGCTTTGTTTCGACTTGCAATCTTCTTTGCGGCGCAGTTGTCAAGGAAATACTGAGCGTATATTGCCCCATTGCATTCTCTTTCGTAATCCGTCGGCAGCATAGTTTACTCATACTCGGGTATTGTATATCTTCTAATATATTGGAGAGTTTCACTGACCAAGGAACTTCTAATCTCAATAAAAAGGAATCACGGTAAGATACACATTGATTAGCAATTTATGCAATATTTAGTTTATTAAACTGATGCAACAACAAACTTTAAACTTAACGATTACTTTATCACAACGAAGTAAAGAGCTACTTATAATACATAAAAATGAAATGCGCATGGGAATAAGAAGAAAATCTCAAGACCATTGACATTGAAATATGGAAAGAAAGTGACTTTCAGGACTGTAACATCATAACAAAACGCCAAAATTCTGAATGACATTAAATGTTATTGAATAAAAACCAGTAAAAAATACATGGACGTTTCTACTGCGCAATCGAGTTTTCTGCACAATGTATAATGCTGTATTAGACTATCAGCTACGAGCCTACGACCGGTCACCGGTAGAGCTTCAGTTGCTTCCTGATGTGGTAGTGTGAGGATACTTCCCACGCCTCCGCATAGCGCTGCCAGATGCACGATCCATGGTTAACTTTAACCTTAAATAAAATAAGACTACTGAGGCTAGAGGGTTGCAATTTAGTATGTTTGATGATTGAAGGGTGGATGATCAACATACCAATTTGCAGCCCTCTAGCCTCTAGCTTTTTAGATCTCGGGGCAGACAGAAAAAAGTGCAGAAAGAATATAGCACGGACGGACGGACAAAGCAGACACAATAGTTTTCTTTTACAGAAAACTAAAAACTATATCTGTGTAGGATATTTTTTTAGTGGATTATCATTTATATCACCAAGAATCCGGTTTTATAATCAACACATGAAAAATGAAAAAGGTTAGTTATTTATAAGCCCTCAAAAATGTTACCAGAAGTATACGTCAACAGTATTACAAAAATGACTAGCCCTTATTTACTATTGAGTGACTCAATCACTTCTAGCACTTTTTGCCTTTTTTTGACCTTTTCTATTTCCTGGTTATATATTTTTCCGTTTGATCTGAAATAGAACCAGGGATTATACTAGGTTAAGTACAATTTTCCACATAGAGCTACTTAACGTCACATTGTGCCTCTTAAATCACTAAGGTTTACTGGGTTCGGTTAGATACATTCCATTGTGCAAAACGCTGAGGAACAAACCAGCACTCTTTATTTTCAATCTCAAAAATTTTGCACTTGACTTAAAATTAGTGCTAACACGTGATTAAAATTTGTCCTCTTAGTTCACCATTGAATCAAGGCTGGGTACAGAATGATAGGATGACTGTCCAGATCAAATTCCCTGTGCTGCTAAAGGGACGATCATTGGACGTCTTTTGTCGCCAAATGTAACTGTGACATCTCTCGCTTGGGCAGTCTGTTGACACGCAGTTCTTCTCAGTGCTGTCTTCCGCGCTTTTTGGTCCTCAGCAATCCCTTTGGTCACAAGCTCGCTTCCAAGAACACTGACTGGATAGTCAAAACAAGGCACAGGACTGAGTTTTAATTTGACGTAGGATGTGTCTTAACCATCTTTGGTGCGCCATGTTGGCGGAGAGTGTTGGGTTTCTTGGCCCTGGTGAAGACATGCTGCAGCAAACAAAAGTTAAAGTGTGGAAGGTAGCTGCTGAGGTAGGGGTGATATGCAAGTAGTAAAGAGGTCCCCAATAAGAACAATCTTGGCGAAGATAATAAAACTTCATGAACAAAGAGGGATGAGATTAAATAGCAGACGTAAATGTCTTTCTATGCAAAACATGAAGGGAAAGTTATGGATGCAGTTGATGAGAAAATGCAATATCAATAATAATACTTATTATAATGATGGCAAAACAAGTTATATTGTAACAATCATTACTTGAAATGCAAAATGATCAAGTAAAAAGACATGAATATAGAGGTGATAAACATCATAACATAAGGGCATAATATATTCGACGTTATTCGAAATTAGTCTTTGGGAATTCCTAGAGAAATGCTGTCCATACACACACACACACACACACACACACACACACACACACACACACATATATATATATATATATATAGTGTGTGTGTGTATGTGTATATGTATGTATAAGTATATTTATGTATGTATGTACAATTACAGGTTTTATACATCGTATGTTACCACAAGGAAATAAAACAGCGGAGTGGAGCATCGTATACCAAACCGGCCTTAAAGTAATAGTTATCATTCCAGTGATATATATATATATATATATATATATATATATATATATATATATATATATTATATATATATATATATATATGATGTGTGTGTATGTGTGTGTGTATATATATGTGTGAAATATCTGTACACATTTCAAGTAAGTGCTGTTACATGCCGTCATAAAACATCAGCAACACGCACAGGAGGATAAAATAACCAAAATAAGAGACCGAGGGAGCGAAAGCAAACAATGGCTACATGGAATAATAACAATTCTATCAGAGCCCTTTTGTCCTGTCGTCTGCTTTCCGGAAGGAATGTCAGCGGCGTGGTTGGAGCCTTAACAAACGAAAAATGAAAAGAGAGAGAGAGAGAGGAGGTGACGAAGAAGATTTGCACGTTTCGATAGATGATTCCAAGGTCAGTTGACTCATTTTTCAAACAAGAGGACAAACAAAGTTGATTGCGAACTCGAGACTAGTTATTTAATGCGATCATATTCAAAATGAAGGAATAGAATATAATAAAAGATCCGATTTCATACTTAGAATTATAAGGAAAAATGGCAACTTTTAATCGAAAGGTCGAGACCCAAAAAGAACCAGATTTATTGTAATTTAATTTTTAGTGTTTCTCTGGTCAATCTGATTTCGGTGACTAAAGAATTGAATGACTTTCTAAGGTGAAAAAATGACATTAAATTACATCTGTTTTGACTGAAAATGAGGAATTTTTGCAAATAAATCTAGGTTATTCAATACTTAAACTAACAGTGTCAAATTATAAAAGACAATTTCTTTGTATGTAATGCTCAGGATCGACCAAATTCCCATGACCTGATGATGGCGGATTCGTCTGATATGGTATAAGACCTCTGATCCTGGTGAATTCTCATCATATTCACGAGGTTGGTAGATCGAATACAATAATGACTCTCATTTTATTGCAAAATAAATTTCTATGAAGAATAACAGCCATTAAAATTGTTTACTGACGACTTCCGAAATTTAGCCATTGTCTAGACGTTTAGACTGTAGATATTGCCACGCTTTACCATTTATGCTTAGCTGCAATTTTTATTTTTAATGTCAAAAGAGAGACGTACTTATATCAGAAAAACAAGGGTAGGAAGATTAAGAATGAGCATGAAAAAGTGTGCAGGGCTAATCAAGATTATTAAACACATTACACTTTTGAGGGTAATGTGCACTCTGACCAACAAAAGCCAAAATTTGATAATGGGTTATCGGTTATAACATTGACATGAATATATGAATGTCCTTTAGTTTTCCAATCCATTATTTATCCACAAGATCCTGGAAAGAGAGAGAGAGAGAGAGAGAGAGAGAGAGAGAGAGAGAGAGAGAGAGAGAGAGAGATAAAACCTCATGAGAAAATTTCAGTTAAAGGAAAAATTCAAAAGGCAGAAGCACACTCTACACTTGTGTAAACTGTTAATCCATGACAAGAGGGGTTCCAAGCAATTTTAGGTGTCCCCACTTCTCATGGAATATATATATTATATATATATATATATATATAATATATATATATATACATATCTCATATATATATATATAGATATCTATATATATAATGTATATATAGATATATATATATATATATATATATATGTATATATATAGATATGTATATATATATAGATATGTATATATATATAATATATTATATATATATAGATATATATATATATATATATATATATATATATATATATACATATATATATATATATATATGTACACACATATATATATATATATATATAGAGAGAGATAGAGATATATATATATATAGAGAGAGAGAGAGAGAGAGAGAGAGAGAGAGAGAGAGAGAGAGAGAGAGTGTATCTTAGTTTAACAGACCACTGAGCTGATTAACAGCTCTCCTAGGGCTGGCCCCAAAGATTAGATTTTTATTTACATGGCTAGGAAAACCTATTGGTTTTGACTTTACAGCAATAGGAATTCTACAGCTTAAAACTGTGGATCCGAACCACCCAATTAAATATCGAGAAGGGAACTTCTAATCGTCAGAAAATACATTACTCTCGGGTTCTGCATTTGACGGCCAGCAGGTGAGTAACTCGGTATATAATATATATATATAATATATATATATATATAATATATATATATATAATATATATATATATATATATTATATATATATATATATAGATATGTATATTATGATTACATTATATGATATATATATATATATAATATCCTATATATATATATTTATATTTAATTATATATTATAATAAATAATATAATAATAATTTATAATATTTATATAAAAAATATATATATAGAGAGGAGAGAGAGAGAGAGAGAGAAGAGATGAGAGAGGAGAGAGAGAGAGAGAGAGTGATCTTAGTTTAACAGGGGACCACTGAGCTGATTAACAGCTCTACTAGGGGCTGGCCCCAAAGATTATTATATTTATACATGGCTAGGAACCTATTGGTTACTTAGCAATAGGATCTACAGCTTACTGTGGGATCCGAACCACATTATATCGAGAAGGGAACTTCTAATCGTCAGAAATACATTCCTCTGGTTCTGCATTGACGGCAGCAGGGAGTAACTCGGGCTACCAGATTGATAGGCGAGTACGCAACCCACACGTCCAGTGAGAAACTGGAGAGTGAGAGAGAGAGCGCGCTTGTATTGTCACATACATGCGTGATTTTCGTATTTACAAATATCATGCCACAAAACGTGTTTAATATCCAGTTTGATATTAATATACCTTGAGAGAAACTTACAACCTAGGGAAATTACGACTGATAAATGCCTCGGCGTCGGCCAGAATTTGAATCATGGTCTGGCTTAGAAACGGAGATAGACACTAACTCGAACCACTCGGCTCTCAAGAGTTATTCACTATAGTAGATTCACATCAACCGTGCGTTTGATGTCTAGGCCAGTCCCTTACGACTCTCCTGATTGGCTGTTGATAAGCCAATCGCAGGGCTGGAAACTCAGTCTCTCGAGAGAGTTCACATCAGCAGGATGTATGTTCCATCTTTCCTGAAACAAGTATACCTAAGGAGAGGTGGAACATAGATCCTACCCATGTGAACTCTCTCGAGAGACTGAGAGTTTCCAGCCCTGCGATTGGCTTATCAACAGCCAATTAGGAGCGTCGTAAAGGACTGGCCTAGACATCAAATACAGGTTGAAGTCAATCTACTATAGTTGATATCGACTCTGTCCCGTTGGGGCTAGTGCACCTCTGTAGGCATTACTTAATGTTCTTTGCAGTGTCCCTTCGGTCGCTAGCTGCGACCCATTTCCCTCCTTCTACTGTACCTCCTTTCATATTCTCTTTTTTACATCTGACTTACCACCCTATCCTCACAATTGATTTACCGTGTAACTGCGAAGGTGCACTGGCGTCACCAACCTCCTACGGGAAAATATAATTCAGTTGCAGTACAAACATTCTTCAATTTTAGTTTAAAAGTCACGTACGCGTAATTAACCTCCGAAGTCACAGTATTATATTTTCAAAAAAACCTTAAAAAAATAAATGTATGAATTGCTATTCCAATTTTCGACGAGAATGATTATTTTTAGTGCGAGGGGAGGCAATTATAGAAGAATCGTACTAGTGACCTATTTCTCGTCTCCCTCGATGATGCTCAAAACTTTGATTCTTCTGTGTGAAGCACAAACAAGTGTCTAAAATTATGTAGAAACAAAGGATATCCAACATCAAAGTGACTCCGGTATCTTTAGGCGCTTCCTGTCCGACGAGCCTCCTCTGCGCGGCTTACTGAGACTTGACACTGGGTGTTGTGATGGACTCCATTTCGTTCACAACGTCTAATATTATTCAAGTTTAGTTTATTAGTGGGACATCGTATAGAACGAGTGAAAATGTCTTTACTTTAAACTTGGGAACGCAGTGTACACACACACACACACACACACACACATATTATATATATATATATATATATATACATATATATATATGTATATATATAGATATATATATATACATATATATGTATATATATATGTATATATGAGTATATATAGATGTATATATATATGTATATATATAGATATATATATGTATTATACATATATATATATATGTATATATATATATATATATATAGTATGCATATATATATATATATATATATATATATATATATATATGATATATACATATATATATGTATGTATGTATGTATGTATATATTAATATATATATATACTATTATATACATATATATGTATATATGTATATATATATATCTAATATAATATATATATACATATATAGATATAGGCATATATATATATATATATATATATATATAATATATATATATATATATATATATACACACACACGCACACACACACACCACACACACACACACACTATATATATATATATATATATATATACATATATATATATACATATACATATATACATATATATATATACTATACATATATATATATATATTATATATATACTTATAATAATATTATATATATGTATATATATAATTAAGGTATTCCATGTTATAACTTAATCACGAAAGTATGGAAGGTGATAAATGCATAAATGAAGGTATAAGCCACGAAGGAAAGATAAAAAACGGAGTAGCTACAAGATCGTGGAAGATAAAAAACGGAGTAGCTCAAAGATCTTTCGACTCAACGTTCTTCACTTAGCAGACAAACCGGGCTACCAAATTGTCTGCAAAGTAAAGGACGTTGAGTCGAAAGATCTTGCAGCTACTCCGTTGTTTATCTTTCCTTCGTGGCTTATACCTTTATTTATATATACACGTACTCGCATATAAGTAAATTATCTATCTATCTATCTATCTATATATGTATATATTATTTTCAGCGGTTAGGATACGAAATTATTTAGCTTACCTATGGGAGAGGCAGCCTCGAAGTTAAGTAGACCGCTGAACTGATTAATAGCTCTCCTAGAGGTGGCCGAAGGGTTATATATTTTTACGTGGCTAGGAACCAATTGGTTACTCAGTAACAGGACCTACAGCTTATTGTGGGATCAGAATCACATTGAGAAATGAATTGCTATCACCAGAAATAAAATCCTCAGATACCGTGTTGGCAGAGCGGGGAATCGAACCCCGACCCTGCAAACGGTAGTCGAGCACGTAACCGACTCGTCCAACGAGGAACTAGTGTCAGCCTCGAACCAGGAGAAATGTAGGTGGAGATGAACCTACGAGTTTGGTCGAATATCAATGGCTGTCAAGCGCCTCCATTCCCGAAACTTCTTCCAGTTTACTACATTTTATACGCATTCAAATTAAAGGCAAAATTGTCTTTGATAAATGTTAGTTAGCATTATGTTCTTATCCTTATGGGTATCTATACTCGTCAGTTAACCGGTCACTGAAATTCCTGCGCTACCTAATGGGGGATTATGCCCTGCACCTCTTAATGTAAGAATGACCACTTCTATTGGCCACCTTTGAAAAGATATGTTAAGTAAAAGTATTCTGCTTCCATTGGGCCCCCTTGAAAAATTATGTCAATGAAAATTATTCTACTTCCATTGCCCCACTTAAAAAATTAGGTCAATGAAAACTATTTCATTCTAGTTGGCCCCCTTTGAATAATTATGTCTATGAAAACTGTTCTACTCTCATTGACCCCTTTGAAAAATTCTGTCAATGAAAACTGTTCTACTCTCATTGACTCTTTTGAAAACTTCTGTCAATGAAAACTGTTCTACTCTCACTGACCCCTTTGAAAAATTCTGTCAATGAAAAATGCTCTACTCTCATTGACTCTTGAAAACTTCTGTCAATGAAAACTGTTCTACTCTCACTGACCCCTTTGAAAAATTCTGTCAATTAAAACTATTCTATTTCCATTGACCATTTAAAAAACGTATCAAGTTGGAATCTCAACGTAACACTTGAAATTCTTTTCCGTAACTCAGGCTGCCTCTTCATTCGGATTCCTTTCAAAGCCTTTCTTTCGAAGAGAAGTTCCATAATGCATGACTCCTCAAAAAGCAGAGTATTTCACGGCACATCCGGCTGTTTACAACACACCGACGTATCTGGTACGGTGAGAATTCTCGGAACATTCTTTTTCATTATACCTCTTTCCTTTGTTGTTTAGTGGAATGACTTTGGATGGCGGAACAAAAATGGATGCTGAACCGTTTGCCGACTTTAAGTTTGAGAAAATCACCTCGTGGTGGATATTTATTTAAGATACCAAGTGCTTTTATAAGTACTACATAAGTATGGTGCAATGGGCGAAACGATTAACACTATTAACGACCATTTCTATATAATTATTACTCAAACGACATCTGTGTGATGGTTATCCTATTCTTACTAGTAATCTTTCTTAAACGTCGTTTTTACCATGCACACCGAAGTTAACATCTTGAATGTAAGCCTGCATCACACAAGGAAATTATATATATATAATGGATATATATATATATATATATATATATATATATATATATATATATAGGTGAAAGTGTGAGCCGATTCTCATCCTGGCGTTAATATAGACAGGGTGTACTGTGAGTAAGGAGTTTTCCAACATGAGAGAACATTAAAAAAAGGGTAAATCTTTGATTTCCTATGACAATATTGAAATCGTAGAGCAAGCTGCTGAGATACCTCTCTCCATATCCTCGAATCGTAATCATCAAACAACTCGTTCCATCTTTGAATAGTCAGTCTTCTTCTGCCCCTCTGTTTATGGCATAAAATGTTTCTTCGTCCTTTTGGTGCTCTTCTTGGTTACTCAGTTTTCTTTCTTTGAGGCGTTAAGTTGGTTTTAACTTTTGTGTTTACGATTCAAATATCTATATTTTAACCTTAATCATTTTGCTTAGTCTTATGTATTGATTTTAACTGTTGTTACTTTTGTATTTTAGCCCTGCTGATGGAGACATGTTTTGAAACGTTGGCTGGATATAAAGTGGAAAGATGCATCACCTCCTTTTCGTCCTCCTATTTGTACTACACTATATATTATATTTCTATCCTTTGCCGATAATAAGTGATCTCAGCCCAGGGGCATCCTCGCCAACAAAGCATCATCGAAATGGGGGTTTATTTTTACCAGGAATAAGCCCTTCCCCATTCTCTTCTCTGTCAGCTAACCAAGATCCTATGACGTCTCTGCCTTTGTGTCGAAAACAGATGAATCCTTTGCAAAGTCCCGGAACCAGTCATTTAGCAGCTCACTGTAGGATAAACGTCATTCGTTGAAAACCGGTTACTCCTTGGCGGTGAATCCTGGCGGGATTCCTCGATGCCTGACCTCCGTATGGGGAGATGCATCTCGTAGTCATTGAACAGGTGAAATGGGCATCACTCTGCTAGGTCCTCCTCAAGAATTACTCAGAAGGCAGGAAGATGTGACCCAGGCAAAATTTCGAGAACTTGCCGCCAGCTTCAACGATCGCTGTCACGTGGGGAAGATTCCACTACCTCTACTACCATAAACATTCTTGCTCCTCTTTCGTTGACATTGACCAGGTTGGTTCCTCTGCAAATTCATCGTCTTGTCTTCACTCGCCAGCCAAGTTTTCCTTCTCTAAGTTTGAGACGTATTCATGTCGCCTAATCGCTCCCTCGACCTTTAGCCGTAGATCCTTATCTGGAAGAGGCTCTGGAAAAACCTCTGGCTTTCCAGAGTTTTTTCCAGAGCCTCTTCCATATGTCCTGGTAGGATTTTGAAGGGTTTTTCGCCCTTGGAACTCTTCCTCTTCCATCTTGCTTCGAGTTATCACAGGTTTTGTAATCTGCCACAAATGTCACATCTGGATTCTGGGGACATTTTCGTCTCTACTGGAGCTGCTTCGTCTTCGGGAATTCTTGGGAATTGTTTGGAATGTAAATTTGGTCTAGCAGATGGTAGAGATTTGGAGTGATTCTTCGTTTCCTTTTCTAATTACACATATATGCCTGTATGTGCATAATCAGCCGTAAATAGATAAGAATCCTTCAGAAGCTGGAAATTCGTTGAAGTGTCACAGACTCCCTGAAGATGCTGGAGGCCATCTTGTGAAAGTTTGCAGGAGGTGGATGCGATGTTTCTCATCACTCAACTTGATTTTAAATTTGTTTTTGTCTGTTTTTGTGTGATTATATAGTGATTCAGGTTCTAGTTTTCCCTTTTCTCTGGAAGGAGATTTTAAGTAAATATGTTTTAATTTCATCACAAATTTCAATAATTACGATTTATAAATGTTTTCATAAGGAAATGAATAATAACTAATAAAGAATGATTGGGATTTCGAAGTAAACAGCGGTATAAACATACATATACACACACATATATATACATATATGTATATGTCAGATGAAAGGGGTTATAATTAATAATAAAGTTAATATGCCAATGTGATGAGCTGTGACTTTGCGCAGAACAGAGCCGAAGCAATGACCTGAGAAAGCTGATCAATCGTTTCTGGGATGGCGTGATATGAAGATGTTTGTTTAAGCAGGTCAACGTTCGTTCTGTAGTTATGTGTGAGGTCATGGGATCTCGTTCAAGTGCCTTTGGAAACTGGCTGCAACCAGTTACATGGGGCGTTGACGAAGTGTGAATTCATACGTACGTGTGCGCCTCTTCCGTTATAAGGGCATCTTTAGCCAAGTCTATGGGAAGACTTACAGAGAGGTCTGTGCGAAAAAGGCAAGATGCTGGGATAGCTCTGCAAAAGTTTATTTACTTCTGTGTGTGATATTCTGGGCTGTAATGGGTAAGTGTTACCTTACTTTAGCCAAAGGGATGGCTTGTTTGATATCTTGTAAGATGTTCCATTTTATTGACTTTGCCTTTACAATTGTGTGTGCTTACGAGTATGTTCTCGTGTCTTTGTAACAGGCGATGCTAGTGGAGGGGACTAAGGATCCTAGCGAGGGGGGACAGAGAGTCCCGTATGGAGGAGAGCTAATTGGTGTGACTAATTACTGATTAAGACATTTAAATACTGGGGGTTTAACTGAGCTAGTTAGTCTGTGAGACTTGAATTATTATCTTTCCATTGTAAAATAAATATTATATTTTTGTAATGCATGACTCTTATTTGATGACCTGTTAGAATGGAGAGAGAGAGAGAGGTTGCGAGTCGAGAGAGAGAGAGAGAGCGGAGGTTATGCCAGTGATCACCTTGAGAGAGAGAGAGAGAGAGAGAGAGAGAGAGAGAGAGAGAGAGAGAGAGATTGAGTGTGTAGCTAGTTTGCCTTAACGCTCGGGTTTCACGCATACCAAATATTAAATACCCTTCGCTGGTAAATTGTTTCAGAGATGGGTAACAGATTTTGGTGGCAAGCGGTGTAAGAGGCTTTTATATATTTTATAAGCCATGGGTACACCTCCGAAGAGAGTTTTCGGGATTGTGGAAAGTTGTTAAATTGTTAGATTTCAGTTACTAAGTGAAAGATAATGAGAGATATCTGTCCGGTAACCGCGGAAAGGGGAAGGGAAGGATTTTTACTAGAGTCATCAATTCTTCCCAGGGCGGTCTGCCTTGAGAGAGCTAGGAACAGTCAGTTAGAACTGAGACATTGTGACTGTATCCCCGAGGCGTCTGTATGCATGTGAGTGATCGAGTTTACGTTGTGCCGACGGGATTAGCGTGTTTTGCGGTCGTATTTTCTTCCATTGAGAAGTGGTGTGTTTTAAAGAACCTTTTTTTTTAATCTTGGGGAGGGTTTTTTGAATCATTCAGTGTTATGGGATTAGTTTGGGATACCACAT
Source organism: Macrobrachium nipponense (assembly GCF_015104395.2). Lineage (NCBI taxonomy): Eukaryota > Metazoa > Arthropoda > Malacostraca > Decapoda > Palaemonidae > Macrobrachium > Macrobrachium nipponense. Next base: position 94,632,715 of record NC_061109.1, on the reverse strand, counting down.
TTTTTTCCCATAGTAGCAGAAAGTGACGTGTTTTCTTTATTGGCGCATGTTTAGAAGAGACACATTCGTCTTTGTTTAGTGTATACGTGTGTATGAATAAGTTTTCATGCATGCGAAACTGTGCTTGAATTGCATTTTTTGCTTGGAGACAGAGAGCGCCCAGTCGTTTTTACAGGCTCAGCACTTTCTGCTAAACCGACGCAGAAGGGTATTGCAGGGGAGGGTAGTGACCTGCCTCGGGGACATTGCTTACCGGGAGGGTAGTGGCCTGCCTCGGGGGTATCGCTTGACCGGGAGGGTGTTCTATCGCTCAGTGGAGGGCGAAACTCTTTTTTTCTCAGTGGGGGGTGAACTACTTTTTTTTTTCTTTGTCGGGGTGTTGGGGGACGAATTTGCCCTTGACAATGAATGCCACAGGACATCAGCTGATAACGATCAGTTGATGATGTGAGATGTCCGTAGGGTCTTTTTTTTAGGGAAAGATATTTTCTTTCTCTTGAATGAAGAGAAAAGGAAATGAAGTGCATTGGATGTGTGTAAATTTTCCTTATGCTTTGGAAGGCACAAATATAATGGGGACAGAGATTATTATTTTTTTTTATTGTGTTGGAGAGATTACTTTCAAATGGTGCTGAGTGATGGTGAATGCCGATGAGTGGTGTTGTATCTGGTGTTGTATCTGATGATACCGGTGAGTGGTGTTGATTGGTGTTGAGTGGTATCATGGGGTGTGAAATGGTGATGAATACCGTGGAAATGGCAATATTAATGCTCTTACTGGTGACACGGGAGATATTTTTTATGGGAGATATTTTACAATGAATATTTTTTTTACGGGAGGGTTACTTAAGTAGAATTATCATTACTTGAGACATATTTTACGAGAGATTTGAGATATTTCATGGGAGATTATTTTATAATTATTACAGATAATTATATTACGGAGAATTATTACAATGAATTATTGGAAAAGTTTTGTGGTTAATTATTTATTGAATTTTTATAATTTTAGAGAATCTTTCAGTCATTCATGAGTGATGAATCTGGCTGAATCTTGATGAATCAGGCTGAATTTTGCTGAATCTTTGGTGAATTTTGTGCTGAATTTTGCTGAACTTTTGGTGAATCTTGTGCTGAATTTTTGGTGAAAGGACAAGCATTAATTAACATTGGTGATGTTTTTTATATACTAATACTAGTGATTTTGATGATAGCAATTTTGGTGATACTGCTGATAATGATACTTCTGATACTGGTGATTTTTTTATATACTAATACGTGGGTGCTGTAATGCTATCAAGGGTGGTATTGTTTTTTTTTTTTAATTTGGGAGGAACTAACAACACATTTTTTTTGTTTTTCTTTTTCTATGACTTCAGCAGATAATTGATTGACATATACGTGAGACATGGGGATAATTCACAATGGCGTTGATTTTTCTTTTCTCCTTTTTTAGAAGTTAGCCATCGCTGACACAAGTTTTTTTTACTATGGGTGAATTTGAATTTATTTTTTCTCTCCAGTTTGTGTGAATTTTTTAATATCTCAGTTCGTGATTTAGTCATTGTTCGGGAATGTGTTTGTGTTTTCAGCTGTTTGATGCTGCAGAGAGATATATGGAAAAATTTTTGCATTTTTTTGAATGCATACGTAATGGCACTACATTTTTTTTTTTCTCTGGATATTTGTGTTCCAGAAATTATGAGTTTTCTTGCACAATACCTTTGTTGTATCTGTGACAATTTTGCAAGAGATAGGAAACTTGGCTAAGTTTCTAATGGCCTATGTTGTAGTGCATATGGAGAAGTCTTTGCTTAGACACTGAATTTGGAGTTTTGCTATAATGAGTTGTGGCACATTGGTGATTTTTTCTAGAATTTCCTGGGCAATTTTATTTGCCGAGTTTTTGCCCTTTTTTCAGCAGTTATGGTAAGGAGAGAGTTTATAGTTTTTGACTATAACATTGAGTTATTCTCTGGAGAATTGGAGGTATATTATTTTGGAGTTATAATTTGAGATATAATATATTGGAGATATATTTTGGCCATTTGATATTTGCCTATGGTGGTGAGAGCTATGTTTAGTTCAATTATTTTGCAGCCATCTTTGTTGCAAATGGAGACACTCTTGAGGAGATATATGGGGCAATATTTGTGAGTGGGTCAGCTAGATGCTTTGAGTGCACATTTTTTTGGAGATGGGATTTCAATTTGATTATCCTGCTTGGAGATATATTTTTTGGAGACCTTGTTTTATTCCACATGGAGTTATTGGTGAAATAGAGGTAAGTATTTTTTATTTGCCGAAACAGAGGTGAATATTTTTTATTCCTGGAGTGGTGGTTTTTTATTAACACGTAGTTATTGGGGAAATAAGAGGGAACATGGTGTGGGGGTGGTTATTAATCAAATGGAGGAAATATTTTATCACTGGAGTGGTTTTATTATTAATATGGTGAAATATATATATGTGGGTGGAATTGATCTTTGGCGGGTGACATTTTTTGTGGTCATGGAGTTTTTTCGAGCCATGAGAAGATTTCTGTGGTTCTTTCTTTTTGGTTTTGTGACTATTTGGAGGCGAGTGGCATTACTGCATTGTGGTCCTATGGAGATGTTGTGCATTTTTTATGTTCACAAGTGTGTATTTTTTGGAGGCATATAATTGCCGAATTAAGAGTTTATCGTAGATTTTTTTATCCCGGATAGGTGATAATTTTTTATATGATTGGGCAGTGTCATGTGAGAGATACGTCTTCGAGACAGTCTTTGAGCAGCTTAGTCATATCCTGGAGTTAATTTAGTGAAATGTGCTTACATCGAGTCAGTATAGAACCTTTTCTTGAGAATCATGAGTTTCCAAACTTGCGAGTCTGACTAGACATTTTTTTGTGCTGCTGCTCGAGCACACGTCCACAGGAGGATTTTTTTGCTGAAACCGCTGTGATGAGTCCTGTGTGCTAATTCCCTTCCTCTGATGGTGATTGCTCAGAGTTTTGCAATGTCTGGAAATGTTGACCATAGCATTTCATGAAAGTGCACGTGTAAGAGTTTGCTTTCTGGCCCTGTCCGGTCGCATGAAAGTTGCGATGGCAAAAATTCCGTAACTATACATGTGGCATTTATGGGAAAAAACGTGGGGTTATGTATATTATGCATATGTTATGTGTTTTGTGATGGGGAAGTTTGCTTGTGATTATCTTTTTTTATTTTTCTTCCTTTTCCTACGAGAGATGTAATTGGGGTTTAGTTTTAAATAGCATTTCTTTTTGGACGGGTGATGTAATTTATCGGGGTTGTGATTTACATAAATGGGCGTTTGACATTAAGTCTCATTGTAATTAATTATGTGAGTAGTAAGGGGTTTTTGCTGTTAAAAGTTGGAGATTTTTACTGATTTTGTGAGTTGATGTAATATCACAGCTTGAGAGAACATTTTTAGATTTTTGGGTCTGGGCTTGTTACGTGATTTTTTTTTTCTTGAGCTCATTACCTTTTTTCTTTTTTTATTTGTGGGAACTTTCGATTTGAAATGTGAGTGCAGAAGTCGATGGAGTTACTGTGAGTTTTGGATTGTGTGTGTTGATGTATGAGTTTAGAGAATTGAGTTAGAGAACTTGATATTTTTTTTCTTTGCCGAGTTGTCATAGTGACTTATGATTTAGTGATCATATTAAATGGAGTTAATTGGGAGATGTTCAGTTAGTATTTCTGAATTTTTGAGGTCATTATCTGATAGAAGTAGTATGTCTGGGGTTAATTTTCTTTGATTGACCGATGACTTAACTGGCATACTTACACACCATAATCGTCATTCCCTAATGCTAGCAAGACGTCCACCAGCCATGCAGAGATGTTGCTGTCGTTTATCCAGGGTGATTACGAGAGTTTCTACGAGTCTACAGAGTTCTACAGCGTTTTTTTGATCTACAGAAGCCGTTAGAAATCTTCTACAGGGAGGGAGGCCGTTCGCCTTCCTACAGCATACTACAGTCTGTGCTGGAAGTTGCAGACAAAGAGGGATATTCAAGAATCCAAAATGAAAAAATGTATAAGCACAGTGTTATTTGAGATGAAGCGTGATAAGACTTTACTTTATAATGCCAGAGACGTGCAGCTATTACTATTTTTTTTTTAGCACGCCAATGTTTTTTATATATATAAGCCTTTTTGTACGACCAGTTGCTAGGCAGGTGCTAGCAATTTTAGGTGGCCGAGCTCTGTCAGATGAAAAGGGTTATAATTAATAATATAGTTAATTTGCCAATGTGATGTGCTGTGACTTTGCGCAGAACAGAGCCGAAGCAATGACCTGAGAAAGCTGATAAATCATTTCTGGGATGGCGTGATATGAAAATGTTTGTTTAAGCAGGTCAACGTTCGTTCTGTAGTTATGTGTGAGGTCATGGGATCTCGTTCAAGTGCCTTTGGAAACTGGCTGCAACCAGTTACATGGGGCATTGACGAAGTGTGAATTCATATGTACGTGTGCGCCTCTTCCATTGATAAGGGCATCTTTAGCCAAGTCTATGGGAAGACTTACAGAAAGGTCTGTGCGAAAAAGGCAAGGTGCCGGGATAGCTCTGCAAAAGTTTATTTACTTCTGTGTGTGATATTCTGGGCTGTAATGGGTAAGTGTTACCTTACTTTAGCCAAAGGGATGGCTTGTTTGATATCTTGTAAGATGTTCCATTTTATTGACTTTGCCTTTACAATTGTGTGTGCTTACGAGTATGTTCTCGTGTCTTTGTAACAGGCGATGCTAGTGGAGGGGACTAAGTATCCTAGCGAGGGGGGACAGAGTCCCGTATGGAGGAGAGCTAATTGGTGTGACTAATTACTGATTAAGACATTTAAATACTGGGGGTTTAACTGAGCTAGTTAGTCTGTGAGACTTGAATTATTATCTTTCCATTGTAAAATAAATATTATATTTTTGTAATGCATGACTCTCATTTGATGACCTGTTAGAATGGAGAGAGAGAGAGGTTGCGAGTCGAGAGAGAGAGAGAGAGAGAGCGGAGGTTATGCCAGTGATCACCTCGAGAGAGAGAGAGAGAGAGACTGAGTGTGTAGCTAGTTTGCCTGAACGCTCGGGTTTCACGCATACCAAATATTAAATACCCTTCGCTGGTAAATTGTTTCAGAGATGGATAACTATATATATGTATATATATATATATATATATATATATATCTATATATATATATATATATATATATATATATATATATATATGTATACATGTATACATGTATACATGTATATGTATATATTATATATATATATATATATATATATATATATATATAATATAATATATACCATATATATATACATACATGTCAAATTTATATATATTATAATAATATATAATTATATATATATATATATATATATAATATATATATATATATATATATATTATATATATATATATATATATATGTATATTTACCGAGATCCTAATCTCGGTAATTCTTAAACAGGGTCTGGTAGCTTGGTCGTGGGTCTAAGGCGCTGGCAACATCCATTATCCCTCTCCAACATAAACTCCCTCTCTCTCTCTCTCTCTCTACACAACAACATCTCTCTCTCTCTCTCTCTACACAACATCTCTCTCTCTCTCTCTCTCTCTCTCTCTCTCTCTCTCTATTCTCTCTCTCTCTCTCTAACAACACTTCCCCCCACCCCCCCACCCCCCCTCTCCATTACCTAAGGCAATTAAATCAGACTCGTGTACTACAAAAATACATTTATTTAATAGCGAATTATTAGCTAAATAATTCAGGTTCTTAACGAAATGATAAATGAAAGGTTGGACTCAGATAGCCCACTCCATATTTCTCCTACAATAATCAACATTAGCTTAGTCATGAAACTGGAAAAGTCACAACAGTCTAGTAACACCACGAAACATTAGTTAACCCTCTTACGCCGGAGCCCTAAAAATCAAAACCTCTCCCGTATGCCGGGCCTGGTTTGGAGTGAGCGCGGAAGTGGAAAAAATAAATTTTTCAAAAAATTACAGCGCGCGTACTTTTGAAGATTAAGAGTTCATTTTTGGCTCCTTTTTTTTGTCATTGCCTGAAGTTTAGAATGCAACCATCAGAAATGAAAAATAATATCATTATCATATGTAAATAATGCGATATATGGTAGCGAAAAAAAAAAAAATTCATACATAATTGTATTCAAATCACGCTGTGCAGAAAACGGTCAAAGCTAACCAGTTACTTTTTTTGCGTTGTATTGTACACTAAATTGCGATCATTTTGATATATAATACATTGTAAAACAATAAAAGCAACACCGGAAAAATATTATCACAAAATGATGTACGAATTCGTAACGAGCGGACGTAAAAAAATGTTATTTTCAAAAATTCACCGTAATTCTAAATAATGTTCTAGAGACTTCCAATTTGTTTCAAAATTAAGACAAATGATTGAATATTACGATACTGTAAGAGTTTTAGATTAGAATTGCAGATTTCGACCATTTCGGACGAGTTAAATTTGACCGAATGTCGAAATTTTAATATATATATTTTTTTATATGGACATATTTCGAAGATGGAAAAAGCTACAACCTTCAGTTATTTTTTATTGTATTCTTCATGAATTTGCGCACATTTTGATATATGAAACTCTATAAAAAGGCTAATATGAAAAGGAGCAAATATTAGGATAATGCCATGTACGTATTTCGGAGACTTGCGGCCGCGAATCGGCGCGCGGAGTGAAGGTAAATATATTTTTCAAAAATTCACCATAAATCACAATATTGTTTTAGAGACTTCAAATTTGTTTCAAAATGAAGAAAATGACAGAATATTACTAGGCCGTAAGAGTTTTAGCTTACAATTGCGTTTTTTCAGCTATTTCGGTAGAGTCAAATTTGACCGAACGTGGTTTTTTTTCTATTTATCGTGATTTATATGCAAATATTTCGAAAAAGAGAAAAAGCTACAACCTTCAATCATTTTTAGTTGTATTCTACATGAAATTACGCACATTTTCATATATAAACTTTATGTAACAGCTAATTTTAATGGTGCAAACATTTCGACAATCGCACAAAAAAATTCTGATTTTTTTCGGAAGTTACCGCGCGAACGTAATGTTTTTTTTTTTTTCATAAATTCACCATAAATCGAAATATTGTGCTAGAGACTTCCAAGTCGTTGCAAAATGAAGGTAAATGATTGAATATTACTAGAATATAAGAGTTTTAGCTTACAATTGCGTTTTTCGAAGATTTCGGTAGAGTCAAAGTTGACCGAAAGTTGAAATTTTTGCACTTAACGTTATTTATATGAAAAATATTTCAAAAACTAATAAAAGCTACAACCATGGGTTGTTTTTTGTTGTGTTGTGCAGGAAATTGCGCACATTTCCATATATAAAACTTTATGTAACGGCAAATTTAAAAGGGTGTAAACATTAGGACAATCGCACGAAAAATTATCGGAAGAGTTATCGCACGAACGTAAGGAAAAAGTTTTTTCATAAATTCACCATAAATCGAAATATTGTGCTAGAGACGTCCAATTTGTTGCAAAATGAAGGCAAATGATTGAATATTACTATAATGTAAGAGTTTTAGCTTACAATTGCGTTTTCTCGACCATTTCTGTAGAGTCAAAGTTGACCGAAGGTTGAAATTTTTTGCACTTATCGTTATTTATATGAAAATATTTCAAAACTGATAAAAGCTACAATCATGAGTATTTTTTAGTTGTATTGTGCATGAAATTGCGCACATTTTCATATATAATACTTCATGTAAAGGATAATTTAAAATGGTGCAATAATTATGTCAAAGTGACGAAATAATTTCCGAGATGTGTCACTGATACTTTTAGTGCGATAAGAAAGAAATTCGCGCTTGCGCGCCTGCGTAGCGATTGTAAACAAAACAACGCCTTGATCCGTGAACTCCCAGCATCCCCCAAGGCGCGTGATACAAAAGTTTTCGGCTGGTAGGCCTATAAGTATTTTTTCGCGAATTTTTAAAAAAACTTTTTTGAGCCGACGTATGATACGTCCAATCGGCATACGGGAGACATTTTGACTCGACGTTTAATACGTCCAATCGGCGTAAGAGGGTTAAGTTCCCATTTCTAAATAAGTCACCATATCGGCCCCCTTGTCTTAGATCAGTTCCCCTTGTCTCAGAATCGCCTATAAAAAGACGGGAGAACATATCGATAAGCAAAAGATATAAAGCAAAATAAAAAGTCAAATGAAATAGAACATCTTTGAAATAATATTCAAAACACAGCCAAACCACACTTTTGGCTAAAGAATAAGTATGCTTACCCATTCAACACAGAATTCACACACACTTCACCAAATATACTTTCGAAGAAGCCATCTTGGCTATTTGCCTCTCTAGTACAGATTTCCCATCTTGGTTACCTTACTTTCTCGTTATGTAGGGAAAAAGCTCACACGCACGAATGAACTGACACACATTGTTCACGCCCAAGTAACTGCCTCTAACCAGTTTCAGAAGTCACCTCAGTAACTGCCCGTGCAAAGAGACAGGACGTGGCACTGATCTGCTTAGACAGTGACTTCGACATCGCGCCACCCGAGAAAGATACATCAGCATTTCCAAAGCTGAGATGTCTTGTCACTTGGACCACACTGTGTCTCCATGGGAAGTTAAATTGATGACTCCCTACATTCTAAGACAGTCACAGCACATCACCTTACAACGGTGTCTTAAATATATTATTAATTCCTCTTTCCTGTTTTAACAGAAGAATTTATATATATATATAATATATATATATATATATATATATATATATATATATATATATATATAAATTCTTCTGTTAAAACAGGATACTCCACCGAAATATAGTTCTTAGAGTGTTTTAATGGGCCTTTTATACTATGTATATATATATATATATATATATATATATATATATATATATATATACATATATATATATATATATCGACTGATATACATCGATTAAGCTGATTTGATTTGCAGAATAACTTTTACTTATAAGGCAACTATAATTATCTCACAAGTTCGACATACATTGGACTAGTGTACCAAGATTTGCATATTGAACACATTTTCGCTCATCAGTATCTTTCCATTATCCCCAATTCCTTTTGAGTGTTACTAATTTACGGTGCTGTACGTGTTTTGCATATTAATTTGTTGTATAGTTTCAGTTATTACATAATATGCATTATCAGATTTTACTTTTCACCTCGATTTTTATGACATGAGTTTAACCAAAGTAATTATGATTTTTCATCAGAGATTTTATGTCATTTGTGTTCTCTCTCTCTCTCTCTCTCTCTCTCTCTCTCTCTCTCTCTCTCTCTCTCTCTCTCTCTCTCTCTCTCTCTCTCTCTCTCGTTCTAACTGCAGTGTATTTTGAAGTTTCAAGTTCAGTGTAACTTAACGATACATAATTTGAACCTATGAAAACAGATTCGAACTCTTCTTAATGTTAACAAAGATATTTCCTTTGTTTTTCTTCTCGAACTCATGCTGCATTAAAGCTATTAAACCATAAGAATTCCTGCGCAAGAGTCTCTCACGGCCGGTATATCTGTTTTATCTTGAGCACAGGGCTGTTCCCTCTTTTAATACTACTGCCCTAAATAGACTGACATAGCATTTTAAGAGAGCAAAAAATGCTGGTACGATAAATGCTTAAGATTACGACGTAAAAACCCCATTGAGGCCGCCCACTGGGTG
>NC_061109.1:94592974-94620474 GCF_015104395.2 Macrobrachium nipponense | reverse complement strand
ATGACCGCACTGACTACCATATTAAATTTGTTACTAACGAGCAAAACATAGACTCTTCACCTTTAATGGCCATAGGTAATTGCAATTAGATACCTCATAAGAACAAGATCAGACCTCCCCACACAGACAGTGATCGTAATATGTTTTCGTGTTCTAAGTTTGCTTCGTTGAATACAAATGAACTGTCTCACTCATAACTACTACTGAGCCTAACTTTAGTGTCAATCCTCTAACATTAATTTCATTTATTCATTCGGTTTTCAATACTGTCTCCATTTCATTTCCCTTGGCCTTCAAAAAAAACGGATTAATTCATTCTGAAAGAGATAATGAATGTATACTCTTTCATCAAAGTTCCACCTTTATGTTATGTCTTCAGCACTTTGGTCACGCGTTCAGAATTTCAAATTTCATCTCATCAATTGTGGTAGTCATTTTACTGCCTTTTTTTTTTTTATCCTATTAGACATATTATATCAATTTCTTATCGAAACTCATAAACTAAGACTGACTAATGTTCATTTTGAAATCATCAATCTTTAATGAACAGTCTCACATACACTGTAGTCAAGTATAATACTGTATTATCTATTTTTCCCTAAATCTCTCCAATTAGCTTTTTAATTGTTATTGTGAACTTCCATAGACCAGGTCCAATTTTATATTCACTACATCCTTCTATGTTTAGATCGAAGGCTTGTCTGGCGCAGGTGGGTGGCAACAAGGTGCCCTTTGTAGTGAGGAATTGACTGAGATCATAGGCAATCCTGTTCCCTAGTTTTCCCAAACGGATACAGTGTGGGGGTTTGGGGGGGTTTGGGGATCGGGGGGAGGTTGGGTTGGGGGGAAAGTGTCGGGGATTACTTTGAGGACGTTCCCAGCCTTTTTCGTCAAACTCGAGACATTTTGGAGACCGAACTGTATCTCTGGTCTCAGAGACCAGATAGATGGCTCAATCATCGAGCAGGCTGGGGTTGTTGGGGGAGGGGGGGAGCAGGCATATATTAAGCAAAATCTTAATCGTGCTTTTGTCTGCCAACTTCTCAGCTATGCCTTAACTATTACTTGATTGTTTCTAAGCAGTAGATTAAACCATATTTAGCTGCTAATTGCCAGGTTTAGTTGTGAGAACCAAGTTTTATAGTTACCATGCTATAGGGACAATATTTTAATGCTCTTGATAGGTAGCTAGCTATATATATATAAGCCAGAGGTGAGCGCCATATTAAGCCTGTTAGCGGCAGGTTGTTTTTACTTAGGGCATGACCATGAACCATATTATCTATCAGATCGCACTAAGGGGTCATCGATGGAAAGGTCAGCTCATACCCAGAATGCTAAAAGTACGCTGATATATTGTCAAGATCTGCTCTACTTTTTATGCAGTGTGTGTACAGAAACGCGCTTAGAATAACACGCCATGGGCGACTCATAACACACGTATCTGATGATGTCAGTGACTCGCGACCATAAGGAAGTTAAAGTGCTCTGTGATGGCTGCAGAGGTACACCCTGGCCTCTACGGGAAGTTTTGTAGTAGGGTCCATCTATCAAAAACTGGAATTCAGTCTGGACTCACCTGCTAAGTCCAAGAAGAAGCATATTTTGTAGAACAGTGCTCTTGGAACTCCTCTGTTGATCTGGGACCCTGCCCTATCTCATGAGATCCAGTTTGGCCTAAGGGCTGATTGTTGCACAGATTCAGTGCCTTTGAGGAATCACAGAAAGTAGGAGCTGGATCGTGTGTCTTTTCGATATTGGGTCCTCAACCGGGCAGAGGTGCTGTCTTCTGGTGCCTGCCTGGGAAAGCCTGGAGGAGACTGCCTCACACAGTTGGTCTCCTCATGGGCATATTGGGTAAGCCAGGGTCTCAGCTTGAACTGGAGCCTTCTTGAGGGAGGTTCCAGTAGTAGTCAAAGAAAACCTTAAAATTGAGAAAAGAGATGATGTGCTTTCACGTCATTGGGAGTGAAAAGTATCTGCCGTTAGAGGGATGAAACATTGTTTTACGAAAGTAATACATCATTAAATAATGAAACCCGTAGTAAAGATTCAAATATTTACTACAAAGCGTCACCCATGAGACGCGAGCACGATACTGGGCACTGCGAAAGCAAATAATTGATTCAGTAGAGAATTCAGAGCCAGTTTTATGTGAAGCTTTTTGTTCATTCGCTTTGAAAATACTTCCCTAATGTAGCAGTAACATTTCCAGTGGGTGGTATATGAGGTATTTGACGAGTATGCTGGTCATTATGGACCTTTCATTCTATTTAGCCGTCAAAACTTTCATCTATAGCTCTGTAATGAAGCTTGTATCGCTGAAACGCGTATCCAAAATATGTGTTAATTTGTCCATGCCGACAAATGTTTTCGGCGAACAACGAACATTCTTATTTTCCTGGAAATAGCAAAAGCACAGACTTTTATTGACTCAACTATGCTTATTAGTCCTGAAATTTAACAGTTATACAGAACTACTGTCAAAATAAAAAGAACTCGTGCGAATGATATAACGGAAAATATCTATGCACGATTAACATCCACAGTAAAAGGAAAATATTTCTGGAAATTCATTTTGGCTATAGCGGTGCATGAGAAAGGAGCCTAATTTTTCTCTTTTAAGCAACCGCCCGCATATCTCTCTCTCTCTCTCTCTCATATACATATTCATATGTATATATATGTGTGAGTGTGTATATGTGTATGTATATATATATATATATATATATATATATATATATATATCTATATATATATATAGATATATATATATATAGTGAATATAAAAACACCGGATCATGGTTCTCAGTTATCAATAGAAGGATCCACAGTAATACTCTTGTTTAGCCAGACGAAATGTATTTGTAAAAATATTTGCGGAGAATAAAGCTTTCGTCCATCCATCTGTAGATTTGATCACTAAACCAAGTCCGCAGAAGGATGGACGAATGCTTTAGGCTCTGTAAATATTTGTACAAATACATTTCGTCTGGCTAAACAAGAGTATTACTGTGGATCCTTCTGTTGATATATTATCTGTATTTATGATAGATGAATCTCTATAGATATATACTTTTAACCATCAAGTAAATACCTACAAGAAACAGAGTAGAGGAAAAAACATAGTCTACCTGAAATTTGATAGTGAGAAGAGATTCTTTAGGGTTAGCTGAAGTTGATGATCGACATCCTTAACAGAAATACTTCGTTATCAGACCGCTACAAAGAGTGCGGCATTTCGAAAAATTACATACACACGCATACGCTCACACAAGCATATATATATATATATATATATATATATATATATATACATATATACTATATATATATATATATATATATATATATATATATATATATATATATATATATATATATATATATATATATATATATATTCTCATCCAGATCAAGGGCAGGAATTCAGAAGCAGAAGACACAGTATCCATTTATTCCAAGCTTTCGTGATTCATAATCACATCATCAGGGATATCTACAACAATAAAATACAATATATCAATATAAAATTAAAAGAGCTATATACAAGACTTTAATTTCAAAAGAGGAGGGAGGAAACTGATAAAAACGAAATAAAAAATAAAATTGTTAAGAACAGAAAACACACGCGAACAAAGACGCACTTGGAAACAAAATAGTAAAATTCAGAACACATACTTAAATACAGACACACTTAAAAAAAATTACTAATAATAAATTAATAAAACACTGAAGGTTAACCTACCATTACAGAGGATAAGTACGCACTAAGAACAAAACATACAAAAAATTTTTCTAGAGAGGCAAAGAGTTAAGACAGATACAAGGGAACTGCGGTTGTTTGACAGTTCAGAGAAGGAACTCGTTGTTTAATATTTAAAGTTTCAAGGATAAGTAGTTCTTGTTGGTTGTTTGTATAGCCAATGATCTTAAAATCTTCATCATGATTTTGGTTTTGCACTTAATTGTATGGCTACGTATATTAGAGGATTCTGGATTAGTCAATCGACATCCGGTTCTATAACTTATCACTCTATGGGAATCGGCCCTCACCCTGAGAAGCCGCCTGGTGGATCCAATATTTTTTCCCAAATTACATTTAGGACAATTGTACTCGTAGACAACACCAGACATCAAAGGCGGTAGATCCTTGAATCTGAAAAGAGAGCCAATACTTTTAGGGTACTTGGGTATTAATTTTATATCGATAGCCCCAATGTATTTTTGGACGGTTTTCAAGAAATCCCTTGGAAATTTATCTTCATATAAGAAAGGAAACGTTGCAGAGAATGGGAGTTTAGGAACGTCCAAACACTTTGGCCTATTGGAGAATTTTCGATTTGGAAGTTTTTTGAGAATCGTGTGAAAAACATGGATAGGGAAACAATTATTGGTAAAGTATTGTTGTAAGAAGACAATTTCTTGGTGAAAGAGGTTCCAGTCCGATGTTAAAGAGAGAGCATGATGTATAAGAGTGTAGATGGAGTTCAGTTTAAAATTGATAAAACAAAAGCTATAAAAGTTAGACCCCAGACCAGTAAAAGTTTACTTTCTGAATATAGATGTATTAAACTTGTTATTACCTTTAGATACGAGTATATCTAAAAATGCTAGCTTTGAGTCGTTTTCTTTTTCTATGGTGGAAGTGATGTTGTGATGATAGGAATTACAGAATTCTAAGAAGCATTCAGCATCGTGGTCTTGTTTAAACAGAATAAAAGTGTCATGAACATATCTAGCATAGAATAGGGGGCGATAGGCTAAGGGGCACTCATCGAGTATTCGCACCTCCAGGGAGCACATGAAGATGTTGGCGAATGCAGGTCCGAGGGGAGAACCCATGGCCATGCCCTTTATTTGTCTGAAAAGCACACCATTAAAAATAAAAGCCGTGTCTAGCACGGCCAGTTCTAAAAACATCTTAAAAAGGGAGCGGCTAAACTATGATACAATGAATCGGAGGTGGGAAAAAGTTTGTCCAAAATTATATATTTCGTTTCTCTAACCGGTATATTATGAATAACGACTCCACATCGAAGCTTGCCATGAAAAGGGCCGAATCTTGTGGAAGAATGCGTTGTCTAAACTGTTCAGAGTTAGATACAGTATACTTATTAGTGGTCAGGGGCTCCAATAGGGGAACAAGAAATTTAGCCAATTTGGAGTTCTAAAGGAGGCCAAGATAGGGCGAAGGGGGACGTTGGGTTTGTGGACTTTGGGTAGACCGTACAAAATTCCAAAAGAGGAATCTATTCTAAAGATGATCTGATAATTAGGGAGACCAATTTCTTCAAATTTAGTCGGGTCATTCAAGATTTGGGTCATTTTGTTGACGTATTCCGATTTGTCTAAGATGACAGTTCCCCTCCCCTTATCAGGCTTCGTAATAATCAAATCATCACGTTTGGACAGAGTTTTGAGGGTTTCGTAATCATTCTTATTAAAAAAAGGGGGCCCAATGTGTTTTTAGTTTAGAAAAAGCGACATGTGATAGAACCATCAATTCATTTTGTAAACGGCTGAGATCAGTACACAAATTCAGATTTTTTAGGCGGTGGAATAATGTTTCAAGGGGCAAGTAGAACTGCCAGAACGTGGGTTTGTAATTAGGGAGACAAAATTCTAATCCGAAAGACAAAAGGAATTCCTCACGTTTAGATAAAAAATACTTAGAAAAATTATAAACTGTTTTGTTGTAGCCATGAAATCTAGGTAAGTTAATTCCAAGATTAGACAGTTTTTTATGATGCCTTCTCTGTACAAAATCAACGAAACTGAATACTTTTGTTAAAAAGCCTAGTAAAGACAATTCTATCTAAGAACGAGAAGGAGTCCAACACTTCATTACGAAAGTTATTAGCAGCCCTATTAAGTCGTTCGTATGCTTTCTGTTTACAAATAATTTCGTGGTGTAATAGGTACTTGGTGGTGTCAAGGTAAAATTGGGAATTATAAGGAGCTTTTATACATTCTAAACCTTACAAAATTGGCTTACTTTCTCCTTTTTTCGGTAAAGTTTTTCAAGTTTACGACACTTATGAAGAAGTAATGGGTCATATCTTGTTCGAACGAAATGCTGGAAGTTGAGGTAGCTGTTGAAACGGGAGACGAAGAATGAAGAGACATACGAAATAAACAAAGTTAAGCTCCATTGTACTGTAGATACTCCCGTAGGAGGGCCATCAACAACCAGGGACTAAGGGCGAACTTAGCGCACATCACATTCTCATCCAGATCAAGGGCAGGAATTCAGAAGCAAAAGACACAGTGTCCATTTATTCCAAGCTTTCGTGATTCATAATCACATCATCAGGGATATCTACAACAATAAAATATATATCTCAATATAAAATTAAAAGAGCTATATACAAGACTTTAATTTAAAAAGAGGACGAAGGAAACTGATAAAAACGAAATAAAAAATAAAATTGTTAAGAACAGAAAACAACGCGAACAAAGACGCACTTGGAAACAAAATAGTAAAATTCAGAACCGGCTGTCGATCGACTAATCCAGAATCCTCTAATATACGTAGCCATACAATTAAATGCAAAACCGAAATCATTATGAAGATTTTAAGATCATTGGTTATACAAACAACCCCCAAGAACTACTTATCCTTGAAACTTTAAATATTAAACAACGAGTTCCTTCTCTGAACTGTCAAACAACCGCTGTTCCCTTGTATCTGTCTTAACTCTTTGCTTCTCTAGAATTTTTTTTTTTTTTTATGTTTTGTTCTTAGTGCGTCCTTATCCTCTGTAATGGTAGGTTAACTTTCAGTGTTTTATTCATTTATTATTAGTAATTTTTTTTAAGTGTGTATTTAAGTATGTGTTCTGAATTTTACTATTTTGTTTCCAAGTGCGTCTTTGTTCGCGTGTGTTTTCTGATCTTAACAATTTTATTTTTTATTTCGTTTTTATCAGTTTCCTTCGTCCTCTTTTTAAATTAAAGTCTTGTATATAGATCTTTTAATATTATATTGATATATTGTATTTTATTGTTGTAGATATTCCTGATGCTGTAATTATGAATCACGAAAGCTTGGAATAAATAGATACTGTCTTCTGCTTCTGAATTCCTGCCCTTGATCTGGATGAGAATGTTATGTGCGCTATGTTCGCCCTTGAATACCCTGGTTTTATATAGTATATATATTATATATATATATATATATATATATATATATAAACATATATATATATAGCGAACGAACACCACAGGAGAATAGCAGGCAGAAGTTCAGTACCAAGCGCTTTCCTGTGATGTTCGCTTATCTACTAGAGTCACGTGCATCTACTGTGATATATATATATATACATATATATATATATATATATATATATTATATATTGCTACTTTCAAAACGCATATATCCCCTCTTTGACTGTATAAAATTGTGCAACATTTTTCAGATTCCTTAGCTAGCCTCAGAGTTGTAGGATGTTTAAAATGTGTGTTCAGATTTCTGCATAACATAATATAAAAAGAATATATAACGTAGTATGAAAAGAGAGAGAGATTATCTTTGTCCGTTCGAAGCTAGAGTTGTTTCCCTATTATGTCAACACCTTGCCATAAGAGACCCTGAAAATTCTGCTTTGCTTTCCTAATCTGTCAACACGTTTGATTAGAGACATGAGGTCTCCGTTGTGTTTTGGGAATTCTGTCATCACGTCTGATAGGGACTTTTGCTCGAGTCTGTTTCGAATACGTGTCTTTGTCGAACTGACTGGTCTCATATGCGTATGTCTTTGCCGAATGCCACGTGCAGATTTCTCAGTTTTTTCTGTAAAGTTACGTCACTTTTCGAAGCTTCTAGAAAGAATTATTGCCCAAAACGTTTTGTGTCATCTCCACTGTCCAACTTTCGTAAGGAAGAGTTTTTCATTATATCTTAGAACCGCGTAGCCTTCAGACATCTCTCTCTCTCTCTCTCTCTCTCTTGACATACTTGAGATTATATTAATGTAACTTAAATTGGTCACTCATAACTTTTAGAATTCAGATTTGATATTTCTTAGAGTTATTTAGTAGTATTTAGTTTTTTTTGTGGAATCTGAACAAATATTATATATGTGTGTAATGGCACCTGGTTTTTGTGAGTGTGAAACAAGCTGTAGCAAGGAAAGAAAATTGGTGTGCCAAGAAGGTAAAGTGTGTTATATTTTTATTAGTTGCAACTAATATCTGATGGTTATGATGGTTTGGTAAGAAACTAATAACTATTGGTTACGATGGTTTAGAGAACTAATAACTAATGGTTATAATGATTTGAGAGAAACTATTTACATTTTTACACATTGCAAATTTTTGTGTTTTGTGTTTGTTTCATTTGAAGTAATTTTTATGTTTTGTGCATTTACTCATTTTCTTATTGAAGTGTGTGTTTTTATTTTATGTTCTGTGTAATTAATACTTTTTGCAACTTTGGTATTTTCCAAATTTTTCTGTTTTCATTTACATTCGCAATTTAATTAATTTAGTTATTTTCATTACTTAATCGTTGCACATTTAATTAAATTTAACACGTGAATTAATTTGCACTTAGAATTCTTTTCAAGTTTCAGTGTTGTTTAGCACTTGTGAATTAATTTCCAAATTTCAGTTATTGCCTGACACTTTTGAATTTTGATTGAATCAATTTTCTTGAATTTTGTGATAAATTGATTTTGATTTAATTTTACTTTATTGATTCAAGAATTAATTAAACTTTACTTTGTTTTCAAGTAACAGTAATTTTCCCTGATATTGTGAATTTCACTTATAATTTTGAGTTTGATAATAAATTTTTGTATTTAAAATTTTTGTTAGTGTTTTCTTTATTTTACACCAGTATTTAATCATGATCATGTTGATGTTAGGTAGAAACATAGAGTGGTAATTGATCTGTTTTCCTTCAATTTATTTGAAGTGACTTTGAACCAGGGAAGTACTTAGACATTCAGGGAAATACTTAGGCTTTTAAAGTTGTTGATGGAGTGATGCCCTTTGATTAATTTGATTACTTACAAGATTACCTCACACCTACCTGTTTTGATGAACTTAGTCTGATTTTCTGCAATACTGGTAAGTTGTTAAGGGATCACTGTTGCCTTTAGAGTATTCAGTCGTCTAGTACCTGTGATGAGGGTTCAGGTGTCCGGCTGTTGTGAGGTAACAATTAATGAATGGTAAGTGTAGTAACCAGATACTTGGCACTTTGTAACTATATATATATATATATATATATATATATATATATATATATATATATATATATATATACTGTCTGTAAACCTAGAAGTTACCATATCACGTACGAAAAGCAGAACAAATGTTCTGGTGTTAGAAGTGCTAGGTTTTACATACAGTGTATATATATATATATATATATATATATATATATATATATATATATATATATATATTATATATATATATATATACACTGTATTTAAACCTAGAAGTTACCATATCACGTACAAAAAGCAGAACAAATGTTCTGGTGTTAGAAGTGGTATTCAAAATCACCATCAATGCAGCCTCAGGTCAAAATCTAATAACTAAGCATTCGTGGTACTAGAAGGGAATGTGGTTATTGCTATACATTTCGACACGTTATGAGAAAGTGAATAAAATTCCATATTCACTATACCGATTACTTTACCTTTTTTCCACTTAAGTTGGAATATAAAACGATCTCATTATCATGAAAAATAACTACCATAGAAATTATTTTCAGGTAGTTAATAGAACACTTTGTGTTAAACTACGACTAAGTGAATTTTGAAGTTGAAAGATGTACTATATATGTAGAAGAATTTTACATCGTTCATTTTTCGTTGCAGCTGACGCCAAAGATTTAAACATGAGTGGACAAATCCAACGGAGACCTCAATCGCCCCAATGGCGTGATCGGTATGGTGTTGGCGTGCCACCTCGGTGGCAGCGAGTTCGATTCTGAGGCATTCCACTGAGGGGTCAGAGATGTGTATTTCTGGTGATAGAAGTGAACTCTCGACGTAGTTCGGAAGTCACGTAAAGCCGTTGGTCACGTTGCTGAATAACCACTGGTTCCATGCAACGTAAAAACACCATACAAACAAAACGAAACAAACCAATGGAGACCTCAGGGGAATGATTCCTTTGGCGACCTGGAAAATCGGATCGTTTCTTCTTGAACCTCGTTTTTCTGCGTTTGCCGATATCTAGTGGTCGCAGGCGCTGGCTCCTCCGAGCTAAACTGAAATGTGTTGGAATTTAATTCCCGAAAGAAAAACAAGAGAGAGACCGGCGTAAGAAATTCAATATTTCTCCTCCGGATTCATTCGCCTTTCTACTTTCCGTATAACGCAATAAAATAGAAAGGGGTTGATTCTTACAGCTGACATTTCCACTTCTTTTTGTAAAATGAAATAGAAAAAAGGGGTTATTATCGTACATTACATGCCTATGAATCCTTACTTTTCCTCTTGATATAAAAATCCCACTGGAAAATAGCCCGGAACAAAAATTAATGTAGCGAAGGCGTGAGTAAGAAGCTGCGTTTGCAAACTTA
Source organism: Macrobrachium nipponense (assembly GCF_015104395.2). NCBI lineage: Eukaryota > Metazoa > Arthropoda > Malacostraca > Decapoda > Palaemonidae > Macrobrachium > Macrobrachium nipponense. The sequence goes on along the minus strand of NC_061109.1, from coordinate 94,609,928 downwards.
CTCATTTATTCAGACAACAAACAGACAGGTTAATAGCTCTTGCGAGCGGAAATGTAGTGCCTGACACGAGGCAAACCAAACCGAGGTCACAGTACAATCAACTGCTTTTGACGAAGGATGGACAGATGTAGATAAATCGATGTACAAGACACGAATGAAGTTATGATACATATATTTGAAATGCTGACTTTGTAATACACAGGGAGATAATAATACAAGAGATGCGTGCCATATGTTGTGTCTCTTGTAGTATATATGCTCGTTTGGCGGGCAGATATGCTTGCTGTGAGGAGATTGCCGGGCAGGATAATAAGTTGGGTGGTGTTTGCGGGTCTGCGTGGGACCCTACAACTTAAATGTATGAAGATAAATGAGCACAATATAGGGAAACATCATTATATATACTATATAACATATATATATATATATATATATATATATATATCAGCAAAAAGGGGTCCAAAGCAAAACGCCAGTAGGCAGTACAATTAAGTATTTGTTACGAGAGACGTTTCGTGTTACTTAAACACATCATCGGTCTGTAAAAAATGAAAAATACAGTCCGATGATGTGTTTATGTAACACGAAACGTTTCTCATAATAAATACCTAATTGTGCTGCTGACTGACGTTTGCTTTGGACTCGTGTTTGCAGATGTATACTTCTGTCTGAATGCCTATAATATATATATATATATATATATATATATATATATATATATATATGTATGTATGTATGTATGTATGTATATATATACACACATACACACACACACACACATATATATATGTATAAATATATACATATATATATTAAATACACAAAAAGAAATTCACCCTTGACCTTATTCCATTTATAAATACCCACTACATACTACAAGGAACATCCCACGCAAGCTTTGGAAAGCATTTTATTTGACAATAAAAGATTCCTAGGCTCCCCTCGAGAGCACAACACTTCAGAGATAATCGCACGAACTTCTTCGGATGAACACCCTTGCGAAACAAACAGTCTCTCGTCAAACATGAGCACAAAACACAGCGTACGGCTGAAGTTCGTAACAACTCTCCGGAAATACCAGCCAGTAACCAAGGTCGCGAGTACCGGGCAATGGCTTCCCCCATCCCACACCATATTCTTTCTCCTTCAGCGCCAGCTGTTCCCCCTTCCCCGGCTCTCTTCTCCCCCTTCTCTTTCTTCCCTTCTCTATCCTTGGAACCTGGAACCAAACAAGATATCGGTCAGGTAACCTTCGGTAACCTTCACCCCCCAGCCATCATCGCTCGCAACAAGTAGCTACACTCACAAACATGAGCAAATCAAGTGCTCACTGTGATTAAGTGGATGACGTGGTGGAGGCTTTACTAGGGTATCAAGTAATGCTTCTTTTGTGCATCAGTGTTGCAGTAATGTTTCTTTTATTCATCAATATTGCACAGGGGTGATAAAAGAACGTTACCTTTTACACGGTCAATAATCATTTCCTTATCAAGATTACGTGTGCCCCTTTAGTGAACATTACACTTACCATAATAACGAATGCTTTGTAAAACTAAAGGAATGGAAAGAATGAGAGAACAGTAATGACGTCTCCAATCCTTTGCAAAAAGAAATTGCTCTAAAAGCTTTCTTATGTTGCGCTATTTAGCATATTTAGCGTCATTAAGTGTTGATTGCACTGACCTAAAAAAAAGATAAATAATTATCTTGCGAAAACATGTTTAGTTAACTCATCTTAATGTACGAATTATCATAATATATACATCAATATATATATATATGATATATATATATATATATATAACATATATATATAACTATAATATATATATTATATATATTATATATATACATACATACATACATACATACATATATGTATATATATATATATATATAATATATATATATATATATATATATATTATATACATACGTATAAAGTTTGTGAATACTGTGTGCGAGTGAATGAAAAGTGTTAACAGAACAACGACTTTCTAATGCAAATATGAACTGAACAAGCGATTGTCTGAGTAACTGTATGTTGACATGGCCACCCTTGCTGAAGATGCATAATGCAAGAAACACTATAACACTCCTGAAAGAGGGAGATTTTGCTTGAACATTCACTTAAAAAAATAAGAGACGTTGTCGTAACCTGCTCTTTATGGCAAGCAGAAATCGGCAAGCAAAAGGAGCAAGTTTGTCAGTCAGTTGTTGCTTTTAGAACAGGATAAACTGAAGGAAGATAACGAAAAAAGAGAAAATAAAATTTAAAGGGGAATTACGATGAGCCACCGCAATTACCATCATCATAGGCGTCGCGTTGGAGCCACACCCTAGTCAGCTACGGCGACCTTGCTCTTCGCATGCACTGCATACATGAGACAGGCAGAGAGAGAGAGAGAGAATTTCCCTAGACATGTACGGCACTGCCTCATCATTCTGAATAGATTCTGAAATCAATTTAGTGCACTAGATTCGTATATCAAATCAGGAATAAATAAAAATCCGTGGAATAACGAGATTCGTTCCAACTCGAGATCACGTTTACGTATTTGTGGGGAATAACAATGGTGGATTTCGAGTTTACTTAATTCGCATATTTGTGACGGCGTATGGGAAAGCTTACACATGACTGGGATCATAGCATGCATGAACAGTGGGCATGTGCATGGCCATAGCTTCCAGCATAATACAATTCAGATTTTACTCTTTTAACTTGGTTATCCAAAGTGAGTGTAATGAGAGGGAAGACCCTGAATTTCCAAGATGGGGACGAGCAAAGAACAAATGTATCCCCCGCTTTCTTGCTTGGGTTTTGTAGATCGTAGTTTGCAATTACGATTAGAACAGTTCGTCTTTTTGATCGTTTTGGCTTTAACAGTCAGTGACAATTCTTGTTCTTTTTCTAAAACTAGAGCCTTTAAATGAACGATGCAAATTCATGGAATGGGAAATATGTTACCTTAAACATACTAAGCGAGATAAACGGACTCGATGCGTCTCAATTCACTGTTTAAAAAAAATAATTTTTATATATTTTTGTCAGGCTCATTAACAATTACAATAAGCTGTTACTAAAACGAACACAGCAAAGCTCTCTATCGAATGTACTGCATGCAGAATTCATATTTGCTTTATTTTACTCATTTTGATTAATGATGTCCATCTAAAATTCTCGTGAAAAAGTTTTATTTACTGGGTAGAAAACTTTTTTGACAACTGATTCGAGCATGCAGTGATATAATGAAAATTAGAAACACAAAGAGATTTGGTGCCAGGTCTTGGTTTTACTGCAAAACCTGAAATGATTACCAACCATCCTGTGGTTTCACTTTCTAATTCCATTTGGATAGGCGAGCGCATTTTTGCTTGGGTTTTATGTGTTGCTGAGTTCAAATTCAACTCTATAATTCTGTTCGAGTCCAAATGAAGATTTTCTGGAATTGACAGGCAACAAAAACAGAAATTATTCTTCAATGTTTGTTTGCTCTTTTTTGTGTAACAAATATTTGCATTTTTCAACTATTTCCTTGCCAGTGCTTTGGTGAACTTCCACTGCGAAAGTAAAATTGGACACTCTGCGTAATGGAAATTGCATCAAAAGATATGCCCGGCATCTAGTCATTGTTTTAGATTAAGCTGGCCTTATGCCAGCAAGGGCTCTTGCTCATAGAGCAGCCTGTAAACATCTAGTCCTCTGTAGAGAGGTAATCTTTCCTTATTATTTCCGTAAGGAAGATATCCGTGGAGTAGCTGGCCGAAAGTCATATTTTGGTGTAGTAGACCCCTAAGCAAAGGAGCCTTGGATGATATGAATTTTTATTTGACATCGGTGACTGTTGCTAATGCGTCCTTTTTCTGACATTCTATCTATCTTTTTATGGCATACTTGATCCTCATCTGCTTAGTACCAAGGCGGAACTTACTGGTCTTGTGCTCTTACCTCAGAAGATGTGCAAGATTGATACGTGTAGCGTTACGCAGGCAGAATGATGCTATGAATTAATATTATTTTATATTAGCAATATTTTCGATGTTTCGAGATACTGATGCTTAAATTTTTCCCTCTCTTACTTTATTCACTCACACATACACACTGTATGTGTATGTGTGAGTGAAATAGTACTAGTTTATAGTATCGATATACACACTATATATATATATATATATATATATATATATATATATATATATATATATATGTGTGTGTGTGTGTGTGTGTGTGTTTGTATTTGTATGTATATATATATATATATATATATATATATATATATATATATATAAATATATGTGTGTGTGTGTGTGAGTGTGTGTGTGTGTTTGTATTTGTATGTATATATATATATATATATATATATATATATATATATATATATAAATATATGTGTGTGTGTGTGTGATGTGTGTGTGTGTGTACGTCTGTGTATCAGAGCCATTTTTTACCCCCAACTTAAGTTGACGGAAACTACCACTTGTTTCGTAAATGATGACCTTGTGGCCAATACTGTTATCATTTCCTCGCTTCTTCGAGAGTCGATCATGACAGGGTGGTTGTAGACTCAAAGGAAAAAGGTCCATTCACATTTTTCTTTTCATTCTGAAGTTCATGTTGCTATCTCACCTCTCTCACCAGAAACACTGTGACGTATTCAGCGGGAATGATACGTTAAATAGAAAGTGTAGAATGTTTTAAAGACGTGGGTTCTGATTGGTCGAACAGACAGGTGGGTCAGCGAGAGGGCCACTCTTGGCGCCTTCCAGCCAACCCTTGTTGAGCTGGAAAAAGCGAGTGAGCTCCTTCGACGATGTTATCGATAGACCTTGTCGGTCTCGCGCGTTGTTACCAGGGCTATTGGGCATACGTGTCATGTCCGCTGTTGTATCCAGTGATATCTTTCAGGGAATGTCGCAATTTTTTTTTTTTTTTTTTTTGTGTGATCGTTTTATTACTTTGTGATATGGGCCAATTGGTTGCTCATATGCACGTGCACTACACATAATGGAATGTTAACTGAATGCACAGCTGTAATTTTTAAGAATTAATCTTGAAGACATACAAGCAACTACAATTTATCCTATTTTTAACCACTAATAAAAAGAAGGTTTAAAGCTAATATATTGAGAGGAGATTTGTTGCATGACTCCCCTCATCAGTTTTCTTCATCTCTGGTGTCTGTGTCTCTCTTGATCCCTGTGAGGCCTTGTCAATATTTTTCCCCTTTTAATGACATGAAAGTTGTACAACCCCTCGTTGGACGAGTGCTTTTCGCGCTCGGCTACCAATCCGGTGGTCCGAAGTTCGATTCTCGGCTCGGGCAACGCGGAATCGAGAGGAATTTATTTCTGGTGTTAGAAGTTAATTTCTCGATATAATGTGGTTCGGATCCCACCATAAGCTGTAGGTTCTGTTGTTAGGTGAACAATTGGTTCCTAGCCACGTAAAAATATCTAATCCTTCGGGCCAGCCTTAGGAGAGCTGTTAATCAGCTCAGTGGTCCGGTTAAACTAAGATATACTTAACTTTGTACGACACCTCTCATACGGACGTCTACGCTGACCTGGCCAAAAGATATTGACTTTTATTCCCTCAATTGTTTTGCTCTTGTCCGTCTGGTCATCGGGTTTTCGTCTCGATTTCTCACAAACCAAGCGGTTCGAAGACGGAATCAGAAACAACGAAGATTGAAGTCATTTTCGGGAGGAGGGAATGGATAATGGATTTTTTTTTTATCGCCATGGACGAGTGTTTAATCCACCGGCTATAGGGCTCACCTTTTTGTTAGGAAATTAATTTGGGCGTTTTGTTTCTTTAAGGCATGTCTTCTCTTGTGCTGAAATGTAGCCGGAGCCTCTTTGAATTGATTAGTCGACTTGATCAATGGAGTGATACCTATACTCTGTTTTTTTCCATCTGTCCATCCGCCTGTGCTGGTCGGGCATGGTAACGCTGCGTCCTGGGCTTTAAATAGTTACGCTATGTCTAAGTTTTAGGTAATTAAAAGGATATCTGGGTGTACATTTGCAACTGAAAAGTGTTTTGATAATTTAATGTATACGAATTACACCGTTATTATTATTCGAAATAGGATATTATTTAAAGCCCGGGACGCAGTGTTGCCATGTGCAAACACACACAGATGGACAGATGGAAAAAAACAGAGAATTGGAACTACTGATTACGCTCAATGACAAAAAAAAATCTGTTTCGGGGAATCAAGTGAAAGATGATTCACGTTCATCTTACTTTCTCTGGATCAGATGCGATGAGATGTAATACCCGCAAATCAGAGCTTATTTTGACTTAGATAGCTTTATGATGATTCCGAATAGGATTTTGTCGAAAGCGCCTCAGATTTCTGGGAACGTCGAGTTACTGCCTCAACCCCGTTACATTGTGTTGATGATGTCAAGAACCCGACCTCTCCATGGAAACCATTCTCATTAAAAGAGGCAGATATATTGTACGATGACCTCTCAGGAATGTATCAACAATGTTATTTTTCGATACGGAGATGTTTAGGCTCTCATAATCGGTTAAAAAGTCAAGTATATCTTAGTTTAACCAGACCACCGAGCTGATTAAGAGCTTTCCTAGGGCTGGCCCGAAGGATTAGATTTTTTATACGCTGGTTGTAACCAATTGGTTACTTAGCAACGGGACCTACAGCTTATCGTGGGATCTGAACCACATTGTATTGACAAATGAATTTCTGATCACCAGCCATGAATTCCCCTGGCTCCACATTGGAAGCGAACTCGGGCTACCAGAATGAGAAGTGAGTAGTACTCAACCTCAAATAATCCGTTAAATCTGAGAATATCGTTGAACGATAAAACGACGGGTTTTATTTAATCAACTGTCTGTCACGACCGTCTTTTGAGTACATTTATGTTAATTCTTTTTATTTCTGAATTTTACGAAAATAATTGATTTGGCTGATATGTAGGAACAACTACGTTGAGGAGACATAAGAAATCTTGAAAGACTGTACTTGGAAGATTAGCATTCGTACAAGGATATTCAATAAATTTCACTGTCTAGCAGTTTCATTACTATTCATTTCTTTGAGAACTTCTTGTATGCAAGGTGACGTTATTGTCTATCTCTGTCTCATGCAACCTTCAATCTCTGAAACGGATTCTCTAAATCTTAGTAATTTCGTCTATTGACGCCTCTAGGCCAGTAAAATTCTTGCTTTTGATGTAGGTAATACATTACTCAGAAACCAGTTCATTAATCCGATTAACAGCAGTACCCTTCGGTGATAAAAAAAAATGTTGGGTTATCGTTTAACCTGAAAAACATGCGTAACTGCTTATTGCAGAAGAAAAAATGAATATTATATTCAATAAAAAAAATTTTCTCCAGGACGAATGTAGAAAAGGTTAATCACGATTATAAAGCAGAAGAAAACGTTTCGCTAATAAAAAAATAATATACTCTAAACTTTTGTAATGTTTGTTAAATAAAATGGGATGGTGGTATTTGTATCTAGTGTCATCTTAAAAACAATGATATACTACCCTGCTCTTTTTCAGGAAGAAGGTAAAAGAATAATGACAATAAATGAATGGAAAGCGATAACTGAACCGTATAATAAACGTAAAAAACAGAAGGAGAAAAATACAACGTTAACCTTCAATTCGACATAGTATATATTTTCCACTACATATTGTGTTCAGAACAATTTAAAAGACCGCAGGACACACAACCTAAAGAAGGTTTGGTTACTCGAATTTGATGCTTGAATTAGACGAAACGCTGTCGAACGATTGATTCTCTGACGATAAAGATTGCTTATATGCAGATTGGAAAGATGCTCCGGATTTCACAGTTTTTCTTGCATCGGCATCCGGTGATTATCGTTTAGATTAGTTGGCCTTATGCCATCACGGGCGTTCGTTCCCAGTAAGGCACCCAAAAGGGGACGATTTAAGGCGCAGGACGATCGATTGACGAAATGCCTCATGAACTGCAAAGAATTAAACACGATATTAATGGAGTGCGCCATTCCTGACAAAAAAAAAAAAAAAAAAAAAAAAAAACTGAATTAAGATTTCCTTCAAAATTTTGCTTTTAGAGAGATTCAGCTATAAATGAGAAAGGAGAGTCTCACAGTTGAGTATGTCCGGATCTCCCCTTTTGGGACATCACGAGTTCAAAAGAGAAATTACGCGAAATTTCAATGGAAAGTGGACCGAAAGGGAGAAAGGTCTCTTTCGGAATGTTATCTATGTGGTCCTATTCCTAAGCGTGGGAGATAAGATAATGACCTCGAGGGGGTTCTATTAAGTACGAATTTAGCTTTATTTGGGCACAAAATTCCGTCTGGACTGTCTCAGACATAAATGCGATGGGACAAACCTGGAAAATCGAGAGAGGCGCAATTTTCGTTTTAACGCCAAAATTTGAGCAGATTCTCTTGAAATGAAATTCAGAGAAAGACCAGAAAAAGGAAAATCTGTATAGAGGATCTGAAGATCAAACTGACTGATACAACTGACGAAAATAAGAGCAGACATTACTCTAGTGCGAAATGTCTTATAATTATTCTGGCATGAATCACAATATGTCAATAAAAATATACGTGAACAAATTTTTTTTTACTTGACACCAAATACTTAAAAATATCAAGAGTTGGGGAGAACAAGGCGAGATATGGTACCATAAGGGAGATAACGGAAATATTATATACTGATGAGAAAATGATGAAAGGGAGATGATTAGTAACCCCCGTGAGAATACCGGGTGACGATGTCTGCTGGATTTCTGTCGGCACCAGAGGAGTTCGTAGATCGAGACCTTCTTGAATGAGAACTATGAGACAAGAGTGGAGATTTACGAAAGTGAAAACAAAGGAAAGACGTGAGTGGTATGATTCCACGGTGTCCCTGTGCATCGCAGGGAGATAGAGTCGATGGTGGTTTGAGTTTTCTGTAAAAGAAAACTATTGTGACGGCTTTGTTTGTCCGTCCGCACTTTTTCTGTCCGGCCTCAGATCTTAAAAACTACTGAGGCTAGAGGGCTGTAAATTGCTATGTTGACCATCCACCCTCCAATCATCAAACATATCATATTGCAGCCCCTTAGCCTCAGTAGTGTTTATTTTATGTAAGGTTAAAGTTAGCCATAATCGTGCGTCTGGCACCGCTAGAGTTGCCAGTCACCGACGCATCTTCTCTTGACCGCATCTGGGGGAACAACTGAACGCTGCCCGTCGTGGCTTGAAGTTTCATATTGCGGCACATCGAGAGTTTCATAGCGTGCATCGAGAGCGTTATACAGCAAAGTGGATTGCGCCGAAATTCTTTGTATCACTATCATACATATATTACCATTGATATTATTATCATTGCTGAAAATATCGTGGTTGTCATAATTATTCCTGTTATTATATACTTCTTTCCCAAAACTCTGTAAAAGATTCGCACTTCTGTGTTGAAAGATTCCTCCAGGGATGTACGTAGGTGTTGGAGCGAGGTTGTGTACACAAAAGCACGGTGTGGAAAATGTTCATGGATAGAAAAGTAAATATTAGCTGGATCAGAGTTAATTGGAGGGAGAGGAGGAGCCTGCAACAGGAAAAAAAGTATCGCGTGCAAAAAGGAGAAAAATATACAACTGCATCTCAATAGTTTTCTTTTACTGAAAACTAAAACCACCATCGACTCTATCTCACTGCGTTGCAGAGGGACACCGTGGAACTATGCCGCGCACGTCTTTCCTTTGCTTTCACTTTCACAAGTCTCCACTCATACCCACCCTCTTGTCTCATAGTTCTCATCCAAGAAGGTCTCGACCTACGAACTCCTCTGGTGCCGACAGAAATCCAGCGGACATCGTCACCCGGTATTCTCTCATGGGTTGTGCGAGGCTCATGTTCCAGTTATCATCTATCATTTGCCTTTCATCATGATCCCATCAGTATACGATATTTCCGTTACCTCCCTTGTGGTACCATTTCTAGCACTGTTCTCCCCAACCCTTGATATTTCTAAATATTCGGACTAAAAAAAAATGTTTCACGTTTATTTTTATTGTCATATCGTGATTCATGCCTGGATAGTCCAACAGTTCGTACAAGAGTAATGTATAATCTTATTTTCGTAAGTTGTATCAATTAGTTCAATTTTCAGATCCTGTATATAGTCTACCATTGTCAGATATTCCTTCTTTTAGTCTTTCACTAAATTTAATTTTAAAGAGAATCTGCTAAAATATTGACGCTAAAACCTAAACTCGGGATCTGGAAAATGTAGGAACAGATTAAATCGTTAACAAACGAAACGTATACTTCAACAAAAACCACAACAACAACCAAACCGAAAATAAATTACATGCTTATATCTATGCAGGTCTTAATTTTCCTGTTTACTGACATAATTGCAAATTCTCTCCCTCTTCTTTCGCGTGTGGATTTATATTTGCGCAGCCCCACGCTTATTCAGGTATTATAATTTCATGAACTTACTTGGAATAAAAAAAAAAGGTTTGGATAAAAATGTCTTAATTTTTAAGTAAGAATTCAAGTCAGTGTAAATTCAAGCAACTGTTGGTTTTAATTATAAATACAACAACGCGAGTACTTAACGTTCGCTTGTGTTATGTAAATGTATGAACATCAATAAATAAACTATTTGTTTGTATACGTTCGCTGGCAGATAAGTCCTTTAAGTAGACTAGAATGACAGGTAATGGGAAAAATGGAAGAATATAAAAGATATAATAATCTATATAATATATTAAATATATATATATATATATATATATATATATATATATATATACACTGTTCGAAGTGTTTTCCTAAAAACTCCGTATTAGAATCCAAGGAGCAGACTAACACACATCTAACAACTTCGTTTCGATACTAAGTCCGGTGGAGACCTTATGCCAGACGATATATTATATATATTTATATATATATATATATATAATATATAATATATATATATATATATACATATATATATTTATTTGATTTTAGTATGAATTCATCTGGAAGTCATAAATTTCCAAGAAATTATACAAAATAAAAGGCTAGTTTGTGGAAATTTCTTATCAAGATCATCTTGATAACAAAGACTATTTAAGAAATCGAAAGAATTAATTTCATGCGTTTGACCGATGCCTGCTTACTTTTCTCAAAGAGTTGACAAATGAATATTTTGTTTCTTAAGAACATATCGCCCAATATGATTACCATAAAGGTTGTGAGCATCTATATTTGATAATCAGTCTGACAGAGGAAAATATATGAAGCCTTCGCATTTATCTACACAGGTTAGCTTGGAAAGATATTGGTTCATCTGTCCCTTTTCCGAACTTTTCTTCTTTGCTTGTAAACAAGTAAGGTTGTAAAATCCTTTTGCACACAGTAAATCCGAATTAGAAGTGTGCCGGGACTGGACTGCCTTATTTATGACATGTAGTACATCCACTTGAGATACGCCTGGCATAAGGTCTCCACCGGACTTAGTATCGAAACGAAGATGTTAGGTGTGTGTTAGCCTGCTTCCTTGGATTCTAAGACGGAGTTTTAGGGAAACACTTCGAACAGTAAATCGTAAGCTTGTAAAAGAACAATCAAAAGATATTTACTCATTGTTTATGTATACTATACTTTTTAGTTTTCTGAAAGGAAAACTATTGTGTCGGCTTTGTCTGTCCGTCCGCACTTTTTTCTGTTCGCACTTTTCCTGTCCGCCCTCAGATCTCGATAACTACTGAGACTAGAGGGCTGCAATTTGGTATGTTGATCATCCATCCTCTAATCATTAAAGATACCAAATTGCAGCCCCCTAATCTCAGTAATCTTTATTTTATTTAAGGATAACGTTAACCATAATCGTTCCTCCGGCAACGATATAGGGCATGACACCACGGGCCGTTGAGAGTTTCATGAGACACGGCTCATACAGCATTATATCGAGACTACCTAAAGGTAGATTTCTCTTCGGTGGCCTTGATTATGCGCTGTACAGGAAACTCGATTGCGCCGAGGAAACTTCGGTGCATTTTTTACTTTTTTTCTCTACGTTATAATTATACATGTTTTGAATTTTCTTTAAAGATGCATATTTTAGAATGTTCTTTTATTTTATTTTTCCTTTTTGCTAAATTGTACGTTGACATATCTACTATTACTGCTACAACAAAATCAACAACAACGACAACCAACAATTAGTATTATGATTTTCCTCTCACGTTGTAGTCATTCCGTACACATAATTCGTTAAGTTTCAGATCCATATAGGAACTAATTACATGGTCATTTCTGTACTACTTTATCTCAAGTCAAGATTTATTAACCTTGGTGAACATGTTTCTACTTTGAGTTAAAGTTACGAAATAGACACCTTTCAGTGCCGATATGAAATATGAAATATCACAAATATCCGCATATAAATATAAAAAAAAGCTGGTTTTACATAGAATGATTATAGACTGCGAAGGCCATGGGTGATTTCAGGCATTCGTATTTATCATCCTGGGAACTGGTTTGGGAGACTTCTCGACTCTGCCTTCGGACTGCATGAATTTTAATGAAAGCTGACCGCTTTTGTTGCCGTGAATATATATTCCAGTGCGTCATAAATTACAAGATGATTTAAGGAATCTTTCTTAGCTCGTTCATCTTCAAGAGGTTTCTTGTCCAATGGATAGGCGTTCATATCTCTTAAAGGAGGCACGAAAGAATTAACCTTCCTGCACTTCTGTTCGAGAGACAGAAATTTATGATAGATGCTAGGCTTAGTCAATGAATGGAAAGGTGAAAACCTGTTTGCTTTGGAAGGACGCTGACATTCTTGGTCGGGGAGCGCTTTAAATATTCACCATAAAAGGAGAAATATGAGTGCCTCATCTCTCACCAAATTTCCAAAAGAAGAATCCCCGTAGGAGGACAATGCCGTCAGTGCACCTCGCTCGGTGCACTGTAGGCCAGTGCTAAATGGTGTTGGCAACGTTCCTTCGGCCTTGGATGCTTCGGCATTTTAGAATAGGATATAGAATAGAGTATAATGTTTAGGCCTAAGGCCAAGCGCTGGGACATGTGAGGTGATTCAACGCTGAAAGGGAAATTGACAGTAAGACCGCCTTAAAAGTGTAACAGGAAGAAAACCTCGCAGCTCCACTTTGAAACAGTTGTTAGAGAGGGTGGAAAGTCAGATGGAAGAAAGAGAATATAAACGGAGATGCAGTGAAAGAAGAAAGAATAAATAAACAAACACATAAAGAACGATACGATATTAGCAAGCTGAAATATGGGCAGGATATGAAATAAAATTAATATTATAAGATCTTACAGCTTTAAACAGTAAGAAATCTCAAAATATAGAAGTGATTATAAAAAAATCTGGTGCTAAACGGCATTCAGTCATAAAGTTATAGCTAAAGGAAATGAAACCAATTACGTTTTGCAATAGTTTTATTTTCGGTGATTTTTTTTCCCTTATTTCTGTTGTATATCATCTTTTATACATCAGCTGGGGAACAGCTAACCTGTGAGACTGAATTTTGGCATAAATCCTATTTTCAATCTTAACACGAAGAAATGACCTGGCGAATTTCCGAAGCATAATCAAGTCCGGGGACGAAAATATATATACAAAAAAAAAAAAAAAAAAAAACAGAAGCTTTACATAGATGCACGAATATTCCACAATTCTTAATGTGCACTGTTTGTTATTTGCGGATAATTTCCTTCAAATAAGTTCACGTAAGTAGCTTCCAAGTTTTATGGCTCTGTCAGTTCGCAAGGAATGACTTTTCCTTTGGCGAACAATCGTCCACACTAAATAGACAGGTTATTTGAAAATTTGACACCTCGGTGGAGGGACTGGTATCATGACAAATCTGTGAGCAACAACGACAATTATTGGTTGCAAGGAAAAGAAGGATCTGCAGATAAAGATGGCATCGTAATAAATTGGATTATACTGTTCCGGCGCAGTATTCTTTAGGCTTTTACTCAAAAAGTTTAAATGACTTTAACAAGGCGTGATCCGACCTCTAGTTTACAGCGTTGTTTCACCAACGAAAATTAAAATAAATACGCTATTTTTTATAAGAAATAATTGTTCTGTAATGTTTAACATGCACATTATTTAGTTTTTACATTTTCATTCTAATAAATAAATCATAAATCTCCTATCCTAAAATTCCTGTATCTTTAACTCGACACGAAACACCTTTTTCAGACCTTTTTGGCTCTCCCATAGACTTTTACTGGCCCCTCCCCCCAACCCCAACAACAACAACAGCAACAGCAAGGTAGTTTGTAGGCTTACTCCCCGAGCAAGCGTAAATATCGTGGTGAGGGGAGCTCGACTAAGGAAGGAACATTGATTAAGCCAAATTCAATCTTAATTTAAATGTCCTTTACTCTTTTTAAATGGACAAGAGGAGAAGAGATGTCATATTTCATTTATAGCGAAATGAATCATAGGATGTTATGAATAATCTAGATCAAAAGGACCGGAGCAAATTAACTATCAAACTGACCACAAAAAGGTAGGAGGAATATCCTTGAAAAGCTCACATAACAGCTTTCCATTCTTTAAAGTAACCTCTTCTGAGCGTCTTCTCACCGCCTGAGCACTTGACCTCAGACCATGTTTCATTTGGGATGTAGGGCAGCTGGAATGGCTGAACCATGAACTGAGAGAGAGAGAGAGAGAGTGAGGGAGTGAGAGAGTGAGGAAGACACAGCATTTCTGACAGTTGCTTTGGTGACACGAGTTTTCCATTACAGCAAGGAAATAGAAAACGGCTTTATTTTTTTTTCTATTTATAACTTTCAATTTCAGGCAACCTATTCCAATTCTGTCTTCGAATTTCGGTGTCAGTCAATTTTAGGAATTTCATTTTTCCCTTGACATTGCTACTGCATCCCCGCTCATGCGAGATATTATATTTGGACTTTCTCCCATTCACAGCTTCACGCAGCATTTAAAGCAAATTGCATATATGCAGTGTACGAAAACAAGATCACAAACATGCACATATACTATATATATATATATATATATATATATATATAAATACATATGGATACACACATAAACATATATATAATATATATATATATATATATGTATATATGATATATATATATATATATATATATATATATATATATATATAAAAAACAGGGGTAGGCAAAGACCAGCAGGACAAATCAGCGCGAAGATGGACCAAGGAGACATAGTAAATTCAGTATAATTCTTTATTTTCAAAGGTTCTTAATAACTCCATTACATCATCAGGGAGTCTGTTCGATAATGAATTAAATTATTCTAAAAATTGCTCTGGAAATTAATAAAATTCATAAAATACAATACAATCAAAATACCAGATTAAAAAAAAACAAATACCCTAGACCAAAGACCGCTAACCAACCTCATGCAAGGAAAGCAGAGAGCAGAAAATTGCATAAATAAAGATTTAACTCGGGAAGAGCTGTGTGGAGGAGGTCTGGGTATTTAACTGGGTAGCCAGCTATTTATCTAATAAATAAAGATTCGGGGATAGGAAGCCCGTATGCATTAGTTGTTTGACTTATGATACAGATATCATTCCTTTCAATATATGTTTTACATATTTCTTAGTGGTTTCTAATACTAGAATGTTCGGGATTGGATCGCGTACAGCGAGTACGAAAACTTACTTCCCGATGAGAGTCGATTCTGACTCTCAGTGGATCTAACGTAGTATGTCCCAGAGTTACACTTCAGGCAAGTATATCTACGTATATACCACGTTAGAGGTCAAAAGCGGGTTTCATCGATCGGCTTTTGCAATTCGTCAAAAAACTCTAGAAAGATAACAATTTTTATAATTTCATGTTGAAAGTCTTACTTTAGATGCCGTCTGTCCATTCCATACAAAAAATAAATAAATAAATAAGCAGTTTGAAATTCCCTATCTGTTGAAGCAATTACAATTTACGATAGATAAGCACTAGTGCAGTTAAATCTGCAATTTAATTAGCAAAAATGAATATCTCTATTCCTTCCCCATCACCAATACTAAATAAAAGACAGAAAGGAATCAATTCATTTAATGAAGAACTCACATTTCTATAAGTAGTAAGAAACAGATCCATTTAATATTTGATCTTTCAAATGACGTATGAGAAGACAAACACCAACGACCGTTTCAAGTATCGGTAAGGCAAAATCATTTGAAGTCTCATTATTTGAGAATATCTACAGCAGTGGGTCTCAACCGGGGAGGAGCGCCCCTCCAAACGTCCCACCCCCCGGGTGCCCCTCGGCAATTTCCAGGGTAGGCCGGAGTCCTAATTAATAATTAAGTTTCTCTAATTATATTCGTTATTCTCTAAACAAGAGTGAGAAACTGATAATGAGAAGTTTAATTAAGAAAAAAGGCAAAAGTATCGCCTCATAACGTCAGTTTCTTATGGTCTGCTACTCTAGTTAGACTCGTTGGGCTCACAATGTTTTGTAATTATTTTCCTTCTCTTTCTCTCTCTTCTTTCGTTATTTTCCTTTAAATCTGGGAGGGAACTTTACTCAGAGGGGGCGTGGTAATAAAAAGGTTAAGAACCGCTGGACTGTTCAGTCGTCAATGAGAGCTCCTCCTCAACAACATACCCTGACCCCTTCCTTCATATCAGCGCCTCTATCCTGAGTGTCACTGAACTCGTGATATCACGGAATTGTAGCCGCTGCAAGAACGGCTCGTAACAGCTGAAGCGTCGTTAGCATATATACCTGATGGCGTAATCTATCGCAATCATGCCCTCTTATATATCCTCATACCCTAAAAGAGAGAGCCCTCCAGTTCTGCATTACGCCGGACGCCGAGATAAAACTGTACCAGGCGTAATTATAGGAGCCAATAATTTCAGGTAATGGCCAGCAGTTCTTGTAATTTAAAATGGGCAGAAATTTATCACCGTCAACATTATGGCCGTAATAA
>NC_061109.1:94540474-94590474 GCF_015104395.2 Macrobrachium nipponense | reverse complement strand
CACTGATTTCTGATAATATTTCGTATAGTCGTTTAACGCAAAGATTGCTTTGGAGAGATCACAAGATTCAAATTGTCAGATGTTCGAAAAATGAGTAATCACATACACAGATATATATGGATTTATATATACCATATATATATATATATATATATATATATATATATATATATATATATATATATATATGGTTACTCATTTTTCGAACATTCGGCAATTTGAATCCTGCTATCTCTCCAAGGCAATCTTGGCGTTAAATGACTAGGCGTAAATGTTAACAGAAATCAGTGACTAAACAACATTTTCTTCGATAAACATGGCAAAGAGAGTGATAGAAAGATTAGAACTCTGAAGTGGATCACTGAAAAGGTGAAGTGAGCAGATGAAGATGTGGATGCATAATAGAAACTCCTATTAGTGCTGGCCAGTCATCGATAAATATGACCCTTAAATTTTTTTGCCATAGTTTCTCAATTTATTTTCTGTTAGTCCAGTCCAAAAAGAGTCAGAATAATGCATAAAAATGTACTAGAAAATAACATTTATTCGTTTGTCCTTTTTTTTATTCTTTATTTATGATGTAACAGAGATATGATATAAAATGTTCCCACTTAATTCTAGTATTTTTCTCAAAACTATATCGCTCCTTTTGGTTTTAAAGGAATTTAGCTATAGCACCTAAGCATAAACAGCTAACGATCACTTTGACACTACCAGTGAAAGCTCTACCCTGTGTCTTAATAAGTTAACTATTTATAAATTCCTAATCTTCGGCTTTCTGTAAACATTTCGAAGCCAGTCCACAAATATCAATGTGTTTCCGATTCTAACCAAAGTTATAGGTAGAGAAATTCAAAAGACAAGGAATAGCAGGACATACCTCGCTGTCCAACCTCCTACAAAATGGCCGATTTGAAAGCTGCTGTATTTGGTAAAGGAATGAAGTTAATGCCCTTTCAGTCCCTTCATGACAATGGGGTATCATCTTGGGTACCTGCCCACGTTCTTCCCCGGTACCGAGGTTACCTGTATAACCCCGGGCCTGTCATCCATGTGTCCCTGAAACTAGCAGCCTTATCATGATATGTTTCTGATAGTACAGCACTCTTCATACCGGAACTGATTAACTTCATTTTCATACATAAATGAAATTTAATTCACGTTAAGTGTTCAATTCTAATGTTTTAGTATATATCTATATATATATATATATATATATATATATATATATATATATATATATATATATATATATATATATATATATATACATATATATATATATATATGTGTGTGGTGTGTGTGTGTGTGTGTGTATCTATATTAACTCATTACGTGCTCGAATATAGTTGGCATTCATACAAAGGCTAACAGAATCTCATCTGAGCAGAAATGGTTTCTAACTGAGATTTCATCGTGGAAAGAATTGAAAGTTTTCAGGGGCCACGCACAGATATATATATATATATATATATATATTATATATATATATATATATATATACACCACAATAAAACATAAAAAACAGAAGATCTCTTTGAGGGTTTTTTTAAGATAAAGTGTAACCTTCACGTGAAGAAAATATAATTCTTATATTCCTGAAGTCAATGAATTTAAAACCAGGAAAACTGCTTCCAAGGCTTTACATATAGAAAATGTCAAGAGCTGACAGTAGCTGAACTCAAACATAAGACACCACCTCCCTGAACAAAGTTGTTCGAAGTTATTTCTTTTAAACTCATCGTCGACACAGTACTTTTGTACTGGCTCAGTGTTGCAAAATATGGAAAGGGAATGTTATACCTCTTCAGACTTGTAAGATATTTTAGTGTCGGTATTGATACATAGTCCATACCAATGCGATAATTAGGCCACACACCTGAAGAGAGGACCTAAGGCTCCTTAAATTACGCACCTCTATTAAGTCTAATGGGTTGGTTCCAGTGTAACCGCTCCTATTCGACATTATATATATATATATATATATATATATATATATATATATATATATATATATATATATATATCTATATATATTTATATATATACATATATATATGTATATATATATATATATATATATATATATATATATATATATATATATATTATATACTATATTTTGTATGTATGTGTGAGTGCGTGCGTTTGCGTGTATATGTTTATGCTGTGGATATATAGAAAAAAATATATATCATGAAAATATTAAGAAAAAATAAATGGGGTGAACTACACAGAAATTAAAGACAAAACACTTCGGGAACTGTTTCTTAGAAACGCCGCCGTAACGACATTTCATCTAGCCAGCGAACAGGAAAGAGGGATAGAGAGAGAGAGAGAGAGAGAGAGAGAGAGAGATACATGGTACAATGACGCAATAATCATGCACCTAGCCCAAGCAAAGAAAGGAGAACTGGAGTATTCCACAGGCGTAAAAGAAATCAATAAATGAGAACGACCTGAAGCCGTGAACAGAGACCGAGGAGCTGGAATATCCTAAAGGAAACCAGAGGAGAAAAGGGGAAGAGGTAACAAAGGAAAGCTCACAAAAGAACAAAAGACAATGTGAGAGAGAGAGAGAGAGAGAGAGAGAGAGAGAGAGAGGAAACAGTATTAAATATAATGAACTCGTTCTGTGGAAGAGAGAATGTATCAGGCACAAGGAATAGTTCAGATAATATGAAACATGTTAAAAAAAATAGACTGAGAGATCAAAATTGTAGATTATAAGAACACAGAGGTGAGGAGCAGAAGTCAATAACAAATTTTGAAGCACCTCAGTGGCGTGGTCGGTATGGTGTTGGCGTACCACCCCCGGTGGCCGCGAGTTCGATTCTCGGGCATTCCATTGAGGAGTGAGAGATGTGTATTTCTGGTGAAAGAAGTTCATCCTCGACGTGGTTCGGAAGTCAAGTAAAGCCGTTGTTCCTGTTGCTGAATAACCACTGGTTCCATGCAACGTAAAAAACACCATACAAACAAACAATGACATATTTTGAGAAAATAAATCTCCAGAAGCAATAGATAACAATGCAGAAGAAAATGTAAAAGAATAACGTTATGGATTTGGAGGAAATCGAGGTATGGAGAGGAAATGACATGTAATTAGCAAAGAAATAGCAAACGGTGATTCTAGGAAAGAAGAGAACATACATATATCGAGGAAAAATAAGAAAGATGGTATAATTAAGATAACAAATCCATCGGAAAGATAATACAATGGAAGGAAAGTATGGAACGGAAAGAAGAAAGTGAAATAATATTTCTCTGAAATACATGCAACATCTTTTACAAAACCAACCTTTAGGGAAATAGTTGTAAACGTGTGTATATCTATATATGTATGGATATATACATATGTATGTATATATATAATTTTATATATATATTTATATATACATATATAGATATATATGTATACATATTACATATATATATATATATATATATATATATATATATATATAGAGAGAGAGAGAGAGAGAGAGATAAAGGAGTAGTGGAAACTATTAAAGCATGAAATAAACAGTAAATTGGAAATTCCCTGGAAGAAAGAACCACATTACAAAGGAGGGTAACGGAAGAAGTTGTCCTGAAATGTAATGAACGAACAAGAGGATGATTTGATTTAAGAAATTGATGTGGTATTGAAACGAGGTGTGGGTTCCGTTTGAGTGGTCAAGAATACCACATAAATAAGAGATAATGAAAAAGGGACTCGGTTTTATACGTATCATATACTGCGTAAGATGTTACTTGCTTCGCTTTCGATGACTTTCTCAACAACACGGTGGAAAATAAATGCTGAAAATAAATACACTGCAGGAAAGAACTGGAGGAGATAAATTCTCGCTAGGCTGCAAAAAAAAGAAGATAAAAAACGGGTAAATTGAATTGATCAGCGCGTGCCAAGACACACTTAAATTACTCTTGCTGTCATACCGTGTTCAGTACAAGGGATAAAAAAATGTGGGTAAAGTTATTCTCTTTCATAATTACGTGAGAGGTATTTCAAAAGTGAGACTAAAGGAGAGGTGGTCTCTTGAGAAATTATGCCAAATTTAAGGTGGTCAGAACATACCGTCGTTGTTTTTGTCATCGTCCACATCTCTGGTCCACATTTTCGTAATTCTACGGTCAGTGCAGACTTCTATTATCGCTGTTCTTATTGTTCTCAAACGGGAAGCTCCCAGGGCCCATAAAAGGGCGCGAAAATTTCGAAGAACTAAGTAAGTTGCTGTACCTAACGCAGATGTCCTTATATTTTTTGTTATTATTACTTTGTAGAATTTTTGTGCACACATCACGAGATTTTCACCTATACAATATATTTTTTTTTTTTTAGCAATATTTCAATATCCATATGATAATCATACTTCTGTAATAGGGCTGGAATTTTCTTTGAGTAAATCATGACACAACAAATGAAATTTTCAGTGGCGATACTACAAGAACATCAGCACTTCTGGTTATTATTATTATTATTATTATATTATTATTATTATTATTATTATTATTATTATTATTATTATTATTATCGCAGCCATTATATTTCCCTATCTTCGACCTCTGACAACCTGGGCAATTTCGAGGACTCACCTTTGGAATAGCAACCACAGGAGACCTATGATGTGGGAATGAAAGTTCCAAAGCGCCAGGTCAAGTACAGCTCTGCAAGAATAATAAGATAAGCATGCTACATTTTATTAGAAATAATTTTTATGTACTGTTTATCATGCACGTTATTAATTTTTTACATTTTCACTCTATTAAATAAATCTCCCATCATAAAATTCCTGCATCATTAACTCGACGCGAAACACCTTTTTCAGACCTTTTTAGGCTCTTCTATATACCTTTCTTACCCTTCCAACTTCAACAACAACAACAACAACAAAGTAGTTTGCAGGCTTACTTCCCGAATAAGCGAAAAGGTCCGCAATATTGCTATAAATGCACCTTCAGAAAGAATTACATTAAAGTATCTTTACAGGTGTAGCTAGGAGTTTTATCTATGTTGTAACGAGAGAGACAACCCTCTGATCAATAGCAGATTCTTTACTTGTTTCAAAATTTAATAACCAACATGAACTGAAGATGATTTTCCCAAGTCTCTGGGGTCTATTGAATAATATTCGCCAAATGAGACGCTTAGTTACCGGAATTGAGTCAGCATTCTAAGATACTCCTTTGTTGTCGCCCGTGTTATTTTCTTCAATCCTTTCCAGATTAAAGGTTGAAACCTTTGCCAAATGCATAAGGTGGAAATATTATATGATCTTAATGGAGAGCAAACATTTCACAGTACCACTTATGTCACTGCAATTATTCCCTCTCTTAGGAACCAAACGTTCTCAACTTCGGTCGAGCAATACTACCAATGGTATGCTTTCAGTTCCCATTTTTTTCAACATAACATTTTCATTCTAGTGTACCCAGGCCAGGAATTTCCATATTTCCAGCTGTTTCAACTTCATTCTGAAGGATATATATATGAAAAAAACTGTCGAAACCTCATTTCATTAATTCGTGAAATAAATACATCCGTCAAAGTTATGTATGGAGTCCTTACAGTGTTTTCAACAATTCCAAACTTATGTTAGTTCTTATTACTATTGCTGGTTACGCCATCTGACTCTACTGATGTTCCGTTACTCGATATGCTACTATAAATGAAAGCAAGATCGTCAATTATGATATAGACGAACAGGAAAGTATGTTAAAGAAACAAAAGCCGAGTGTATACCATGAAAACGAAATATCTGTTAAAAAATAACCAAAGTAACACACCTATTGCTGCAGGTAATTTTTATTTATAATTGACAGTTATTATCTATATCAGAGCCACATAAGCATTTTAACCTGTTTCGTACTAACGATAGTAAAGATTACATAGCCCTCAGGATAGTAACTTTTCACGATACTTGATCTCTGTTAGGTCTTATGGGTAGGAATTAGTTCCATTCTAAATCTATCTCAGAATGACCGAAAGAATAAACAATGATGTAAGATACGTTAATTTTCATCACACACGAGAGTGTGGCAGTCAACAATAGCTCAAGAGCAACTAAAAATACGTTTAGCAAAAACATATAATTGAAAACAAACCTCAGATCAGTTGAATAATATTAAGACCAAAATAGAATTTAGAACAATGAAAGCAGAATAATACACAAACAAAATTGAAGGACGCAGAAATAGCATGAAAAGACAGAAATTAACAGGAAACAAATGAATTTCACACGATCCTCACATAAAAGATGCGGAGCTAAAATGGATAACTGGCTGCTGAAGTTCTCCGAGAGCTCGAAATATATCCCTGCAGTCTGAGTATCATTAAAAAAAAGGAAAGAAGTGACGTCTAAATGCAATTGAAGTCTATATATATATATATATATATAATATATATATATATATATATGTGTGTGTGTGTGTGTGTGTGTGTGTATACATTTATATATATAGACACCATATATGTATATATACATATACACACATATATACAATCATATATATATATATATATATATATATATATATATAATATATATATATATATGTGTATATATAATGTGTATATATATATATATACTGTATATATATATATATATATATATATATATATATATATATATATATACATATGAAAGGATGTATGTATGTGTGTGAACATATGTGTATGTTCCAGCATAACTGGAATGCAAGCGATTTCAACCAAACTTGATATACATATGCCTTACCATCTAGAAAACAATGCTGTTGGTGTAAAACATCACTGGCATCCAAGCTTGTGTGGGAGGTGGATGAAATGTTAAAATAACTGAAAACGACAGATATTAGTGTCCATTCCATAATTTTCAAGGTTGCTGAGATGAATAGTGACAACCCTGATGCCCTTTAAGCTCAAGTTCAGCCCCGATTGAAGGGTGGGTGAGCAGGGATGACATGAAAATAACCGAAAATGACAGACATTAGTGTCTAATTAATAATTTTCGAGGTCGCTAAGATGAACAGTGACACTCCTGATGCTCTTTAGTCCACATTCATCCCTGATACAGTGGGGGTTAAGAAGAGATGGGAAAGGGGGTGACATGTAAAAATAACATAAAACGACAGACATTAGTTTCTAATCCTCAGTTTTTGAGGTCGCTGAGATAAATAGTGTCACTCCCGATACTCTTTAGCTGCAAGTTCAGCCTAGGTAGGAAGGTGGGGGCTGAGAAGGGGGTGACATGTAAAAATAACTGAAAACAACAGATATTAGTTTCTAATTCATAGTTTTCTAGGTCACTGAGATGAGTAGGGACACTCCGATGCCATATAAATCCAAGTTCAGCCCCAATAAGAAAGGAGGTGAGTAGAGGTGAAAAATAAAAATGTAAAAAAATGACAGATGTCTGTACCTAATTCACAGTTTTCGATGTCGCTGGGATGAATGGAGCCACTCCTGATGCCCTTTAAGTCAGAGTTCAGCCTTGATAGGAATGTGGGTGAGAAGTGGTGAAATATAAAATGTCAAAATTGCTGAGCAATATGACTGAAGCAACTATCTTAACTAGAAAGGGAGAGAGTAAGAGAGAGAGAGAGAGAGAGAGTTTATTGGTTGTTATTATTGATTTTTCTGAATATATATATATATATATATATAGTATTATATATATATATATAATATATATATAAATATACATAAATACAAATTTCCTTTAATATCTCATTTCCTCTACCTTGGAATTAATATATTTTGATATATGTTAACCGAAGGGGAATTTTTTAGTTGATAAGAAATTTGTCGGCTCAGGGGTACAAGCCATCAAACCCAGCAAATTCAAGACGCACAGTGAAGCTTTAAACCACACCTCCACCGCAAAATGTGCGTCCTGAATTTGTCGGGTTCGATGGTTTGCGCCCGTGGGCTGACAAATTTCTTATCGACTAAAAAATTCCCCTTCGGCTAACATATATGAAAATATATTAATTCCGAGGTAGAGCGAGTTAGATATTAAAGGACATTTATAGCTCTGTATATATATATATATATATATATATATATATATATATATATATATATATATATATATATATATATATATATATATATATATATTATATATATATATATATATATATACGATCCATCTTTTTACCAACCCTAATGGCTTAATCACTTGTAGTCATCTCCACATCTATCACCATTTCAATTTGCTTAGGTCACATAGCTACGCAAACAATTGCATCTGTCCGGAATAAGTTATTGTTAAAAAAATTTAAATTGGAACTCTTTATTCACTCACAACTGCCATACAGAATTTTTTTCAAGTGGAAAGTCACTTTCGGAACCATCATCAGGCGAGGTATTGACAACGACTGACAGGTTGGTTACACGAGGGCGTGGTGTTTGACTCTCGGCATACCTTTGCATTTGAAAGTCCCAATACCTTATGACTTCACGGGAGAAGAAGAAAAATCACTGGTAAATGTGATGGCAAACGTAAATTGCCCATTTAAATAAAAACCAGCAATCCTGTTAAGATCAACCGGCACATATTCATATTTCAAAGAAATGTCAGTGCCTCAGGCGGTGACATTCGAACAAAACACGAAAAAGAAAGACACAAAATATGGCCAGACTCCCAAGAGGCGATACGAAAGATGGACGTTGACGTTGCTAACTGCTTTCAGCAGAAATTTCCTGAATTATTTGCGATTTGCACCAGAGGTGTGCTTGGCACCTCTCTGCCGGATTTATTATATTATTGTCCTTGTGTTCCTGGAAAACCGAGCCAGTTCTCCCAACCAACAAGCAATAAGCATCTCTTAAATATTCATTCACTTTATTTTTCCTTTATTAATTCTTTTTGAGGGAAAACTATTATTTGTTTCTAGAAGACAATAATAGTGTAATGATATAATGTTTATGAACTATTGGATGTCAGAACAAGCCACGAAAAACATATGCGAGAAATAAACGCGCTCACCCACATGGACATAAAGATGTATTTATTTTTTTCTCAAATCTGAGGACATTCAGAAGACGGTAGAAAGAAACCAAACATTCAAATTCGGTAGGCACATCCCCATGTCTGACTGCATTATGCATCCATAAGTAAATATGCAATATACCGATATCACTATCTGCAAACGTAGTATTTGTTGGCCTAACGCAAACGTAGAGCCCGAGTGTCCCAATAAGCCCGAAACATATTGTTAGATTTTGTTGGGAAAACAATTCTTTGAGGAAAATGGAAGAGATCCCGATACAAGAGAGAAACTATAATGCCTCGGATAAAAAGATGCAAAGAATTTCGCAACTACTACTACAACGCTGGAAGACACAGCTGCACTGGGAAAGACGCGGGATTACGATGCTTATGGACAGGAAGGAAGGAAGGTAGGAAGGAAGGAAGGAAGAGTGCAGCTTTACATGAGGGCGGATTTTCCAGACCCGGGTCCGTCTCTGTGATATACTCTAAGCTTTCGAATGATTAATTGGAGAGGCAGGGATAAAAAAAATAAGACGAATTAACAGAAAGGAATACGCGTAAAACCTAGATGCTAAAAGAGATGCTGTAAGAAAATCTAGATGAAAAGAAGAAAAAATAAAAGATTTTAATAGCACTGAAATTGATCGCCGATACAAACATGTTAAAAATGCGCCATTCGAGTTTTTTGTACAACGTATAATGCCGTATAAAACCATTGGCCGGTAGCGTTCCATTTGATCACCAGACATAGGAGAGTGAGGGTGCGTCCCATACTCCGGAAAGTGCTGCCAGATGCACGATACATGGCTAACTTTAAATTGAAATAAAATAAAAACTACCGAGGCTAGAGGGTTGTAATTTTGGTATGTATATTGATTGGAGGGTGGATGATTAAAATACCAATTTACAACCCTCTAGCCTTAGTAAGCCTTTAGATCTGAGGACGGACAAACGGACAGACAAGGCCGGCACGATAGTTTTCTTTTACAGAAAACTAAAAATGATTCGTTAAGTATTACATTATTACTAGATTGATGGCACTAAAACGTTTCGTCATCCCAAGCATCTTTAGTAGATTTACTGTTATTTCATGATGATGATCAAGATTAAGCTAGCCACAAATAAGCACGGACTCTTTAACTTGAGCAGCCAGTAATGATTTCATAGGGAAAATATTATCTTAATTTAAAAACCTGTCAGTGTTATTTACATCAGAAAACTATAGAATCAAATAGTAATAACTGGGGAGCCTTTTTCTGGAACGAAACAGAATAGTAAAATCCGATACTTTTTGTCTCATACATACAAGCATTATGCCCCTTGTACAATCCATTGTTATTCCAATAATAGCCCTAAAGCAAACCTTATTAAGTCAAGCATCTCGAAGAACTTATCCTGGGTTTCTCGACAGCATAACCGCCATTACTCGGAAAAAGTCCTTGAGTTACATAATTGTATTTAGTATCCAAATTATTATTGGTTGTAAGGTTATAAAAATGCTTAGGATTTGCAGTTTTTCCGTTCATTTTTTCTTTTTGGGGGTATCTGGTCATTCGTGTCATTCCGTGCTTTTCCATTCGTGAACTATGAGTTTCCGATAAACTTATTTTCTGCCATTGCGATAAGGGTTCATTAGCAGAGAATCTGTTCAGGAATTCTAGCTTCATCAAAAAGCAAAATCAAGCGCAGACGTTCGCGTCTGTTGCGTTTCCAGCATACAATTGCCTTCAGATTGACAGG
This sequence comes from Macrobrachium nipponense, assembly GCF_015104395.2. Taxonomy (NCBI): domain Eukaryota; kingdom Metazoa; phylum Arthropoda; class Malacostraca; order Decapoda; family Palaemonidae; genus Macrobrachium; species Macrobrachium nipponense. The sequence continues at coordinate 94,579,753 of NC_061109.1, read as the reverse complement.
AGGCACTGATAAAGAAACCTGCTTTCATCACTACGGAAAATATTTTGAATAACTCTTGTGAAAGTGTGTATTAATAATCAACAATGAACAAATATTAGTCATCAGAAGAAATATTTGCGATATATTAAGCTGGCTTTCTGAGCAAAATATAGATACAAGATGACTCAGCAGGAAAATGTAAGATTTTTTTCTATTACCAAGGATAAACAAAATAAAGAATGGAATTGAGATAACCTGCCACTTCGGATAGTTTGCCTCTGGCGTGTTTTCAGATACGACAACAAATGGTGGAGAAATAACACATCAAAATGGGCACACGTTTTCGGGGCTAAAATTACAAAAAGGCAATCATTCTAAACTTTAAATCATTCTTTTCATAACACGGCTGGTACAGTGGTTAGTGTCGTGGTAGGCCACTCAGATGTCGCGGGTTCGCGTCTCCCCAAGGTCGATGAAAATCACTGGCTCTGTATCATTATTGGTTACTGCTGCAGTGTTGGGTCTGCGGTTGTAGGTTGCAACCAACAATCTTTGAAACTTGAATTGCCAGTTTCATCTACTGAAATAATTAAAAATAATAATAAAACTAAATGCAGTTATTAACTGGAATAAAATTCACTTAAAAAACTCGGAAAACGTTTTTGAAGCGTCATTACAGTGAAGTTCATACATGACATCGACTCAAAGATAAAGGAAAGAGTTTATGCAATAGATGTGAACTGCAAATTGAGATATCGTTTGTCACAATAAGTGTAAATAATCTTTATCAAATTCACGTAAAGAAAACACTACTTTGCCAAGAAGAAAAGTTACAGCATTCCTTTTGATTTTTTTTGTTACAGCAGTTACAGGGCATTCTATTCAGCAAGCTTTGTAAAAATGTTGTGGCGGTTAGCTGAATGAAACAGCATCAGTTGCATATTCTAAGCCTGTTAAGTTTGTATCGTTCACTCCGAGCGTCTTCCATCTCAGGCCACTTTTCTTTATAATGAGGATAAGAAGAGCGACCAGCGAAATGGAAATATTATTCCCCTGTAGCTTCGTACTGTTTACTGCAAATTCACTTGACAAGAACTTTTTAGCATCAACTTTTCATTGCTTCGTACACGGATCATTTTCATCAGCTTTACATATTTATCTGGAATGGCAATGACCAAAGACCGTCGCTAATATTGGTTTGAATGAAAGCCACTAGAAAGAGATTTTATTTACTTCTATAAACTACTGCGCAATACGACTGAGCACAAAAAATATATGATGTACAACTCCTGCCTTATCTAAAACCAGGTTGCTTATTTCTACGTGTTTAATGAAAGTCTTTCTTTTTCTATTAAGAATATGCACTCTTAGTATTTCCATTACAACGAGCGTAAGAGTTCCACCTCCATAGTTCTTAAAGTAATAGTCAATTTAATTGTGAGGGGGCCCCTGCTGAAAGACTTGGAAGTTTAACTTAAGGAGAATAACAATGAACACTAGCTTTTGCACAACCAAGGCAATTTCCGTGAAATCATTAAAAGTGCAGGTGTCAAAGGGCATTTGAAAGCCGCTGCTATTTTTCTGCGGTAAGATTAAAGACTCCTGAATCTGCTTTTGGGAAAAATATTTTGAGTAAATGGTTGAAACGATAAATAAATAAATAAGTAAATAAATAAATAAATAAATAAATAAATAAATAAATAAATAAATAAATAAATAAATAAGAAGACTAGAGAATCGTTTAAAGATAGATGGCGGTATATTTCTGGAACTCAGACTTGACGCATTGATTAGCTGACTCACTTGCTTCCCACCCGTTCCTTCAAAACCTAATTCCTCTCCCTTTTCCTTCAAACAGTCAGCCCTGGAGTGATGCCTTGTTCTGGTACCCCGACGTCACATGACCTCTGACCTATAGTGCCCTTTATCCCCCTGTTATCTTCCCATTTGCATAATTCATTACCTGAAAGAGATTTTTTTTTTTTTTTGGTGGGCTCTGCGTACCCTACCTTTCCCGTCATGCGAGTCACATGTCATTCATAATTCATCCTGAAGTTTTACTGAAAATTAATGATCAAGTGTTGCGCCAGGGAAGTAAGACTGTTATCCGTGGATTATAATTACATGAGCACACCTGAGAGTAACACAATCATTAATCTGGGTACTAATTAGTAAGGGCTACAAAATGACGAAGGACACTAATATTGCAGATTTCAATTAAACAGATGTGACGTGAAACCAGGATCTAGGCATCATCCATTTATTTATGCCGATGTAGTGGTGGTAGCTGGAGGGAGGGCGGTGGGAGTGGCGGCCCCTTATTCTCATTCGAAGTGAATACGCGCCAGACTAAAAGGAGTTGCTCCCAAAAGCGTTCATATACCAATCAAATCTTTCCTTCACTTTCTTTGGAATTCCCCACCACAAAGTGACTTTAGATAAATAACTTCTGTACTGAGGGAGAAGATTCATCAGTACTGCATCGGGCGTATTAGGAAAGCGCGGATTCAGAACTGAAACCATCTTCAAAAAGCGCGACAAAACATGCCATCAAAAGAGCCGCGTTTGTTTCTTCTTCACCAGATTTAATTGGGGAAATATCTTTCAATACAGGCTGAAGAGTCTCGCAATACAAGGCCACACATGAAGTCAGACAATAAAATAAACTTAGACTGACCATTTCCTTCTAATATACTCCTTAAATTATGCCCAAATTCGGGTACTTCCTGAGAAAGCATGCCCAAATAAGAGACCTCCATTCTTCCTGTAAGTCAACGAGCTGACTCTCAGACACTATAGAGGGAAAGTTCAGGGCATGTTTAATGATGGACTTCATCTGTCTTTCAGTTCTTGTTGCTCCCTTTGGCTCCATGTTGTGCAACATAGCAATGACACAACTTCTAAACGAAACCTCTCATACCCGACAAGAAAGTTGTGACCGAAACCTGCTTTAGTTTTTCCTTAGATTGTCTGTTTCAGGATTCTTTTTGCATAATTTTCAAGATTTCGGAGATTTTCACATATTCATTTCAAGCATTCAAGCTTTGTGTTAATTTTTCAATATCTGGAGAGATTTTTCAAGCACTGATAGTGAGCAGGGAGCAGCAGATGGTAAAGTCTGGTTAACGCAGTCATCCTACCAGTCAATCTCCACGCACACCACAGACTGGCGGGGGATAATGCCAGTCTTGGTTAGACTGATCTGTCTGGTTGAACATGTTGAAAAAATTAGAGGACTAGCCGGTTCATGCCAATCTCGGTCAAATCAGCGTGTCAGGCCTTTCCGTCTATGGCTTGCTGTAAAGGCATCATGGGCCTTTGGCATAGTGCCTTCGGACCCAACCGCAGTGCTTTCTGATTCTGATCTTTCGTCCAGTCCTTTCGGTATCTTATTACTTAGCTGTAAAACGTTTTCAATTCAGTTTCCTCCAGTTCTCACTGCTGTTAAACACCAAATTAATCGGTAAGTCTGGTTAAACAATTTTAAATAGTAGACACACGCAAACTTGCACACATATGCACACAAAGATATATATACACATACATATGCTCGTGTATGTAGGCACTAGGTGGAATAAACAAAATATAAAAAAAAAAAAAATCACTGCAATGATGGTGCAAAGTAGACCACAAACAAACAAACTGGGTAAGGGAAAATGAAAGCTGAAGTATCAGAGTAATCAGTCGAAGCGGATTTAATACTATGAAAGAAAAGCTTAGGAAAAGATGAGTATTTAACGGATAATTTCTCTGAACAAAGCATTCGTGCTTTATATCTGAGACTGGCAACCCTTCTGAGGCTAATAGGTCATGGATGAAATCATTATCTCGGCGAGATAAGACGACTCTCTCACCATGAGTAGAAACAAGGCCCTTCCTCTCCCCTTAATAATTTCAAGGAATGGGCTCACGCACGGTACTGGATTTTGCCGAGCATTGGTTGTACTTTTTAACATAGCACGATGAGGAAGGGAAGGAAAGGTGTTCGCTTTTAAGGTGTAAGGACAGAAGACCAATAGGAATCCGGCATCAGACTTTCTGGCATATCTTGACATGATCCCACCTCTCTCAAGTAGTACTGTACCAGAATGTACTCTTTACATCTATGTGTCTCAAAAAAGTCGAAAGGGAATTAAAGTTAGTAAGAGGAAGAACATGAGGGTAAATGGAAGTCATGAGGAGGGATAGATGATTCATTCACGGTTTTATGGTGTCGTGACGTCAAAGCCATCAACGATTGTTGCTGTGGAAAATGATGAAGAAAGGAAGTGTTTTATTTTAAATGATACTTTGGAGGGAATTTTCTAATGATGATAATATAGAAAAAGAGGTGAACCGCTGTAAATTAAATCAATTGCAAAAGATCAAGGAGAAAAAACGAATGTTTGTTACATCAAAATTTTAGTTGTACGAAGAATTCTTGTGGATGTACTATTATGAAGTTAGCATTACTGGCAATGTAGGGATGCAATGCATATTTGAAATAATATTCATGGACAGAAATACAGATTTGATTTTTCTATGTGATCTGGTCGCTCGGAGAGGAGAGAATGGTGGAGATAAGTTGTGAAAAGTGTGTCTGATTCAGAAGTTAGTGAGGAAAGAAGCTGCCTACGACTCAGGAAGAACTGGCTTTATGGAGTGTGGTTGATGCTGTCACAGATGGCCTTTGATATTCAAAAAGAAAGGGTATGTGTAGACAGAGATAAATGGATCATCCGATGGCTGCTGATGAGCCTTTGGTTCAGGCAATGAAGTGGATGACGATGTTATGCCTTTTTAGTTTCTGTAAAAGGATATAAACTATTGAGATGGCTATTTGTCTGTCCGCCCTCAGATCTTAAAAACTGCTGAGTCAAGAGGGATACAAATTGGTATGTTGATCATCCACCCTCCAATCATCTAAAAATGCCAAATGGAAGCCTTCTTGCCTCAGCAGTTTTTATTTTAATTAAGGTAAAAGTTAACCATGCTCTTGCGTCTGGCACTACTATAGGTGCCAACAACACATGCCACAACCGGGCTGTAGTTGAAAGTTTCATGGGCCGTGGCTAAAAGTTTCATGGGCGGCCACAGCTGAGAGCTTCATGGGTAATTACTGAGTTTCATACAGCATTATACATTGTGCAGAAAACTTCGGCGCATTTTTATTTGTCCTTTTACAGTTGGGCTTTGATATGCTAGTGAAAAATGAGACTAGCTTGCTTTTTATAGACCCTGCTTTATATGAAATGGTTTTTATATCAGTATTTCCTTCCTGTATTCACGATTTCTTTCCTCGCATCTTCGGAAAACATACTTGCTCATTTGTCACATTCCAAGTCGTCGTCTTATCAGATTGACTCGTCTTGCGTCTGCGAGTATTTCATCGTCCTTGAAACGTTTCGGGTTAACCTTAAGCTGTCCTTGCGCTAGCACGGTTCCCTGCCCAAAGAGGACCCCTAAGACTGTGAATAAGAGCCCTGGTGTGAATCTTTGGACTCAGCGAAACAAATGAGATAAAAGGATAAAGTCTGAGGTTTATCAACATCAATTCGTGAATTATATATTCATGTATAAACGAGGAATTAACCTAGCCACCTGGGGGGGCAACCAAGTCCTTATGGGTGCCGGTCCCAAGCCCGGATAAATAGGGAGGGTTGGTGTCAGGAAGGGCATCCGGCTGTAAAATCTGTGCCAAAACCAAAAATGGAATGAGCCGAAATATGGAAAGAGGTAATGCTAGGGCGTACTCCGTAAACGACGCACAGACATATCGCCCTAACTCTGTGGTAAGGCGAGGGCTACTGCATCAGGAGCGGGTGCAGCTAAAGAAGCGAGCTCACATTGGGTTCAGAGTATGTCAGCTAAATGTTGGGTCCATGACTGGGAGAGGTAGAGAATTGGCTGACTTGATGAGAGAAAAGAAAGTAGATGTTGTGTGTGTGCAAGAAACGCGGTGGAAAGGAAATAAAGCTAAAGAGTTGGGAGATGGATATAAGCTATATTATAGTGGAGCAAATAAACAAGGTAGAAATGGAGTTGGCATAGTACTGTCTAGTGAACTAAAGAACTCGGTAATAGAAGTGCATAGAAAGAATGACCGCATCATCAGATTGAAGATATGTTATGGAGGAGAGATTCTGAATATTATAAGCGCATATGCACCACAAGTTGGTTGCACAGAAGAAGAGAAGGGAAATTTCTGGAGAGACATGGATGGAATAATGCAAGAACTGGAAGAGCATGAGAGGGTGATAGTTGGGGCAGATTTGATGGCCATGTCGGAAGTGAAAATGAGGCGATTGGGCGGGTGCATGGGGGCCATGGAATTGGGGAGAGAAACCCAGAAGGAGAGAGTGTAGTGGATTTGCTGTGTATCGCATGGCAATAGTAAACACATTCTTTGAAAAGAAAAGGGAACACCTAATAACATATAGGAGTGGGGGAAGATTCTCCCAGATAGACTATTTCTTGTATAAAAGGATAAATCTGGTGGAGGTCAAGAACTGCAAAGTTATTCCAGGCGAACATGTAGCCCCCCAACACAGGTTGCTATGTATGGACTTGAAGTTGAAAAGGGAAAGAAACCAAAAGCTAAAGGGATAAGGAAAATTAAATGGTATGAATTACAGAAGGAAGGGGATAAGAAGAGAGAGTTTAAGAGGAGGGTTTTGGAGGATATTGATAAGGGATTGAAGATGTTCAAGAATGGTGGGCACGAAATGCAGCAGTAATAAGAAGGCATGGAAAGGAGCTGCTAGGAGAGACATCTGGTATCATATGGGAAGAAAAGGAGAGTGGGTGGTGGGATGAAGACATTGAGAAAGTAGTAAAAGATAAGAAGGAGGCAAAGAAAAGATGGGAAGAGTCACAGTCAGTGGAAGACAGAAATAGGTACAGAGAGAAAAACAAGGTGGTGAAAAAGGTGGTAGCCCAAGCTAAAGCAAAGTCGTATGATGATGTGTATAATGAGCTGGGGACAAAGGAAGGATTAAAGAAGATGATCAAGCTATCAAAGGCTAGAAATAAGAGCACCAAAGATATAACACATATCAAACAAATAAAGGATCAAGAGGGTGTAGTGCTTAGAAAGGAGGAAGACATTGTGAAGAGATGGAAAGAATATTTCGAACAGTTGTTAAATGAAGAAAATAATAGACTAATAAGAGAGGATGGGCAATGTGAACATTGGCATCGGTAATGTGGTTTTCTAGGCAAGAGGTACTAAATGCACTGAAGAAGATGAAGAATGGGAAGGCAACCGGACCAGACATGATCCCAGTGGAGGCATGGAAAGCATTAGGAGATGAAGGAGTGGATATACTGTACGATCTTATGATAAAGATCCTTGAACAGGAAAAGATACCAAATGAGTGGCGTGGGAGTATATTGATACCAATTTTTAAAGGGAAAGGCGATGTCCAAGAGTGTGGTAATTATAGGGGCATTAAATTGATGTCCCAGACTTTGAAGATACTGGAAAGGATGATAGATGCTAGACTGAGAGAAGAAGTACAAATAGGTAAGGAGCAGATGGGATTTATGAAGGGAAGGGGAACAACAGATGGTATATTTTGTCTGAGGCAAATAATGGAGAAATTCGGGGAAAGACAAAGGGACCTACATATGGTATTCATTGACCTTGAAAAGGCTTATGACCGAGTCCCGAGACAAGAGGTATGGAGGAGCCTGAGGGAGAAGATGGTGCCAGAGAAGTATGTGCGATTGATACAAGAGATGTACCGGAATGTATTTACCAGAGTGAGGAGCAGTGTTGGGGAGACAGAAGGTTTTGAGGTGAGAGTAGGATTACACCAGGGGTCGGCTCTGAGCCCATTTATCTTTAACATAGTGATGGATGTTATAATAGAGGAAGTAAGGGAGACAGTACCATGGAACATATTGTATGCGGATGATATTGTTCTGTGTGCAGAGAGCAGGGAAGATCTGGAAGTGAAATTGGAGAGATGGAGACAAGTACTGGAGGACAGAGGAATGAGAATAAGTAGATCCAAAACAAAATATATGTGTACCACCACTGAGGGGGATGATAGAGAAAGTATTCAGCTTGGTGGAGAGCAAATAAGGAGAGTTGAAAAGTTTAAGTATTTGGGATCTTTTGTTAACGCTGGAGGAAGTATGGAAGAAGAAGTAAAAAATCGGGTACAGGCAGGCTGGAACAACTGGAGAGCGGCCTCGGGAGTTCTTTGTGACAAAAGAGTGCCGCTTAGGTTAAAAGGAAAATTTCACAAGACGGTGGTAAGAACAGCAATGCTGTATGGTACGGAAACAGCAAGCATGAGAAAAGCAGAGCAGAAGAAGATGGATGTGGCAGAAATGAGAATGCTTAGGTGGATGTCTGGGGTAACAAGAGTGGATAGGATCAGAAATGACTACATAAGGGGGTCAACTAAGGTGGTGGAAGTATCAAAGAAAGTGCAGGAGGGGAGGCTGAGATGGTATGGACACCTGTTGAGGAGAGATGAGGACCACGCTGGGAGACATACTATGGGGGTGGAGGTGCAAGGAAGAAGAAAAAGAGGGAGACCAAGAAAGAGATGGAAGGACTGTGTGAGAGGAGATTTAAATGAGAAGGGAATTGATGAGGCAGAAGCACAAGATAGAAATAGATGGAAACGGCTCATCCGAAACGGCGACCCCATATAAAAATGGGAACAAGCTGGGAAGAAGAAGAAGAAGAAGAAGATAAACGAGGAATTAAGAGTTGTATATATTCCGATTCTTAAACCGTAGAAACAACCCTTATCCATTAAAACCAACTCGCAAAGTATAATTAGTCATCACCTAGAATTTTTAAATTATATAAAGCTTATGGAATCTTAGGTATAACCACCAACCTTTTATAAATATACCCGAAAACAGCAGTCATCTTTATCCTCAGGATTAGGAGACTGTAATGCCTTGGCCAAACACATTACGCAGTGGGAATTATTGTGCGAACAAACAAACAATCCGTTCCTAAGAAGGACGGACGAATGATACAAAAAAGAAGCACTGAAAAAACTCTACTCTCAGGGGACATCTTGATGCTGACACACAACACCAGCGAGATTGTTTAATACTCATCAAGGATCTGCCTTTCGCCGAGAGCCTCGAAAGCAAAGCATTTCTTAGCGTAAATTCTTGTTAGCTCGAAGTATATAAGTATATGTATATGTATATATATATATATATATATATATATATATATATATATATATTATAATATATATATATTTCTTACTTAAGCGCAAATACACGAGCACATACACACACACACACACACACACACACACGCGAACATATACACACAAACACATATATACATATATATATATATATATATATATATATATATATATATATATATATATATATATATAAGTAGCCTCAGAAAAATATCATATACCAATTGTTCATCAGTAGGATAACGAGGACCCTACATACATTGGGCCATTTACCCTTGCATTCTCCGCCTTCTCGTGATTCCTTTGTTTTCATTATCTCTTTCTCACCATTCGTCCAACTCTTTCTCTCTCTCTCTCTCTCTCTCTCTCTCTCTCTCTCTCGCTCTCTCTCTCTCTCTCTCTCTCTCTCTCTCTCTTTATATATATATATATATATATATATATATTATATATATATATATATATATATATATATATGTGTGTGTGTGTGTGTGTGTGTGTGTTTATGTGCGCGTGTGTCTGCGTGTGTGTGTCCTTAAGTAAGAGATATTTTTAGACGGATCTATTTAAGCAGAAGCCATCATCAAAACTTCTTTATGGTTTCATAGTTATCACTAAGCGTAAATCCCAACATATTACCCAGTTCTCTTTAGAGCGAGAAGAGAATTAAATTGTCTTAGGGAATTCGGAGAATTGCTCTGACTCTCCAAATGGAGGTCCCGAGTGACCCGGCAGTTGTTGACATCCCGCAGACGAGTTTCATACAACTTCGCCGGCCTTGTCAGGCGTCTCGAGTGGAGAGCTGCTAGCGCCCTTCTCTACCTTATTGTTGTTCAAGTCTTACGCCTGAGTACTGCTTCGTTCTGTTAACACCAAGGTCTTGGTTAACACCATGTCAGGTGAAGATCGGTTCGATCTGACTTTTCTACTGTAGGTTATTCGTCCCTAACGCTAATTTGTTTGTTTGTTTGTATGGTGTCTACGTTGCATGGAACCAGTTGTTATTCAGCAACGGGACCAACGGCTTTACGTGACCTCTGAGCCGCGTCGAGAGTGAACTTCTATCACCAGAAATAAACATCTCTAATCCCTCGGTGAGCATGCTTGAGAATCGGACTTGCGGCCACCGAGGCGGCAGGCCAACACCATAGCGATCACGCCACTGAGGCGCTTAACAAACAAACAAACAAATTAACGCTAAATACATACGCAGTGGGAAAACTTCGTAGGTATAACTGACTTTCGCAATACTGTACAGTTCATTCCGAAATTTCTACCTTAAGTTTTTCGTCCCCAACGCTTCTACGGGCTGCTCTATGAGCAAGAGTCCGTGTTGCATAAGGCCATCTTAATCTCAAACAACAACCCAACGTTAGATACTCGTACATACGCAGGGCGAATGATTCTTCATAATTACTTTGGTGTGCTTAATGTTCCAGTCACACCGCACAAATTATAAATTACCTTTCGTAAGCTTTGATGGTGTCATTATTATTTTGACGGATACAATTTATACTCCTGTGTTTCCTTCTAACCTTTCTCGAATGAATAACCTGACCGATATTTTTAGGTTCATTCCATCTAACTGGGATCATTAGCAGTGAAACTGGGGACAGTTCCATTCAAATGTGTTCGCAATTTTGATATATATCGAGGTTGGGGTAACAGCTGTGTCTGCCCCATTTTCGTTTAAATAAAAGAAATAAATCTCGCCTTAGAATCTGTTAACAATTCACTCCTTTATCTTTTATGGCGTCACTTCTCCAGCCTCATTTATTTTTCATTTATTTTTGACTGGAAGCAATGGTTTATTGGCGTTTGTGTTTCTTTATGCCCGTTTAATGGCTGTAGCAAGCGACACAAATAACTCTGAAAACAGGTATGAATATGAAAGACGAGAATTGCGAGAAGAAAGAATTAAAAACACACAAACATGAATAAATGATATGGCACAAATAAGACTTTCCTCTTCCCTGTAAGGATGCCGCTAGATAACAAAAGTCTTTCCCGGAAATTAAAGACAATATTGTAGCCGGAGAGCTCATTCTAATAAGAAAGACTTTCAGAAGCGCTTTCGTGCGCCATGGCTCCCAAGGATTGTTTGCGGGGGTGGGGGTGGATTTTTCAAAGTCCGCGTCATACGTCTATATAGTATACGCTTAACTTTGCTTTTCTTACGTCGCGCAGAATAAATCGCGTTGTTCAACTGAGTGAGAGATAGAAAGCTGCTGAGATGTAAGGGAGTAGACCAGAGGGATTAACGTAGGAGAAGGATAAAAGACTGGGTCAGGTAAACTTTCAATTTTTGTGAGCATTGAAGATGTGTGTGTGTGTGTGTGCGTGCATTTGTGTGTGTGTGTGCGCGTATCATTTTATTTTATTTTTTATTTATTTTAGCTGTCTAAACAAGATGTGGAATTTATCATTCCAAAAAGTATAAAACACGCTCAGCATTTTGTTACGTTCAAACATAGGTACCATGTTATTATTAAAACACATATCTTCCGTTCTGCTCCTTCTTCTTCTTTCGACCTTATTCGTCTCCCTGAATAGCAGGGTCGGCCGCTCGTGTCAACTTTCTCCATCTGTTCCTGCTGCTTGCATCTTCTTCCCCCAGTCTCACCTCACCCATATCCCTCCTCCCCACATCCATCCTTCTGATCCGCTGACGCCCCCCGACACTCCTCATCCCCTTCACTGCCATGTTCTTAGCTCCCTTGATTGGTTCCACCTCTCCTCTTCTTACTACATGGCCATAGTATACCTCAGACGAGCTTCCCTAGCCTTCTCCTTTACATTATTTACGCCACACATTCCTGTTACATCATGACTCCCTCCTTTCCAGTAGTGACATTCCAGCAATCCATTTCACCATCCTCATCTCGGTTCTTTCCAACAATCCCTCCTCTTTCCTCTTAAGTGCCCAAGTTTCTGCCCCATATAATAGTACGGCACTGATAAATGTCTTATAAATCCTCATTTTGAACCTTAACTGCATTTTCTTGTCGAAAACAACTCTAGTTACTTCTCTCCATTTTCGCCATGCTTCTTCCACTCTCTGTCTCACTGGTTCCTTAGTACCTCCCTCCTCTGTTATCATTGATCTCAAGTAGTTGAGCTCATTGTTTTGCTTTAGCACTGTACCATCTTCCACTTGAATGTTGACTTCTTCATGTCCTTCTTTACTTCTAATCATTAGCTCTGTCTTTCCAACGTTCACTTTCAATCCTTTCCTTTCTAGGTCTCCTTTCCATGCTAAAAACCTTTCTTGAAGTTCTTCTTCTGTATCTGCTATAATGACTTAGTCGTCAGCAAACATCAGTTCACACAGTTCTTCGTTGTTCCTTAATTCTGACGTCAAAATGTCTATAACGACGAGGAACAAGAATGGACTCAGAGCTGATGCCTGATGGAGGCCAACCTCCACTGGGAATGCCTCTGTCTCCCCAAATTTTGTCGGTGCAGTCACGGTTCTTGCCCCTTCATACATCATCTTCACTAACCTTACCAACTTCTCTGATACTCCTCTCTTCCTCAAACACCAATAGACTGCTCTTCTTGGTACCTTGTCATACGCCTTTTCAAGATCCACAAAACACATGCGAGCTTTCCTGTTTCCTTCTAGATACTTCTCTTGAACTTGTCTTACTATAAAAATAGCATCTAAGTTGCTCTTTCCTTTCTTAAACCCAAACTGCTGGTTATGTTTATCTATCAAATCTCTCAACCTTCCGTCTGATATTTTGTTCTGCTATCATGTTACTAATATCATATCTTACCCCCAAAGTATTAACTGAAGAAACATAATAAACGCGATTACATAATATTTCATTAATCTTTTTTCTTCTCGATACGCGGAACTTAGTTTTATAAATTTGTAGAGCAAATATTAAGGGGTACATGCGCTGTTTACTGCCCCCCGAGAGCAAACAAATGTTGTCCTCGGTGTCTTTATTGTGTAGGCTGTCAATTAAAAAGAAGGATCTTGTGTACCGTTTGAGAAATAAACATAAAAAAGGCCTATGCTTTTAAAAAGGTTTTCCATACTGTCTCTCAGTTATCTGGAAGGACTATATAAAAACTTAATTTTAAGCATGGGTCATAGATGGTGCTCAGTCTCTCTTAATATAAAAAATAAATAATTACATCTTCACATTCTCGGACTTTCAACTTCTTCAAAGGTGGGATTATATCTGTAAACAACTTTCCCGAAAGTTGTGTACAGAGGGAAAGTTTAGCTAATTCAAACAGTTTTTGGTTAGCCTTGATGACATCACTCGGTACGATTTGATGCTGCAGCGGTTCTCACAAGTCGGTCTCCAGTTTAGTGTATATATAAAAGTTTGTGAAATTTTCGTCTTAACAAAAGAGGCAACTACGCGGCCGGCTAAATTAATTTGGAGCTGCTGGTCATTCATTCTTCTTTCTAGGAACTTTATCAGGGAGGTAATTTCCTTTGTAGGTTAACACGTGGGGCCCTTTGCATATCTGTTGTGGAACCCTCCATGATTTATTTTCTCCACTGTCCTTTCTGTTCTAACCTATCTACGTATAAGCCCCAACAAGTCCTCTCCGACCTACGTCTTTTCCTCCTTACCCTCCTCAAAAGATTAATTAATTTTTCGTTGAAAAATAATAATTTTTCACTGTTAAATATCATATTGCTGTGTCCAGTTGTAAAATTCATCATAAGACCGGCAATTGAAAGAGTTCAATTATAACAAAGATACGTGTGGGTAGCTATTGATATCTAGCATTTTCATTTATTGGCTAAGTGAATGTGATAATATTTATGCGTACTTGGGGAGTAAGCCTACACACTTCTTTGTTGTTACTGCCGTTGTTCTTTTTCTTGTTAGGGGGGGAGGTTTAGGAAAGGTCTATGGAGGGGCCTAAAGATACAGAAATTTTAAGATAGGATATCTATGATTTATTTATTAGAATGAAAATGTAAAAGTTATTAATGTGCATGTTAAACAGTACAGAAAAATAATTTGAATAAAATCTAGCGTATTCATTTTAATTTTCGTTGGTGAAAGAACACTAGATTTGACCGTAGATTTTAGCATTTTAATTTAATTGGTGTACTGAATTTAGTCTATGTTTCTGTTCGATTATTTTGTGCTGCCACTTATAACTGAGAATATATGAACTGTTTAATTTGAGTCCTTTTTATTTGATCCTTGTTGTTAGCATGAGTAGTACTAAATATGAGTATTAATTATGAAGACCACTTCACATTTAGTTAGGAATATCTTTACAACTTATGCGTCCCGACTAAGCTGGAGGTGGAATTCCGCCATGTTATCCCACATCCTTGGGAAAGAAAAAGCAAAACTTCTGGAGTTAGATATAACATTAGCATTCTTTGCAAAGTGGTCTGGCGACTTCACGGTTTTCGAGGATTATGATCTTTCATAAGTTATCATTTCATACGTTTATCGCAACGGCATTTCAAACTCGTCGCTTTGCTATGGTAATGGCAATTTATAGTTCATCATTAAATTATACTCTGTTATTTTTTCATCTGTCCATCCGCCTATGGTGTTTTTGTATGGTAACACTGCGTCCCGGGCTTTAGATAGTTACATTCAGCTTGCATTCAACGATTATAATAATATCCTATTTCGAATATTAACGGTGTAGTTCGCATTCAGTAAATTATTAAAACACTTTTCAGTTACAAATGTACACCCAGATATCCTTTTATTTACCTAAAACTTACAATTAGCGTAACTATCTAAAGCCCGGGACGCAGTGTTACCATACAAAAACACCACAGGCGGATGGACAGATGAAAAAAAAACAGAGTATAATTGTTCATTATGTAGATAACTGGAGAATCTCAAGGCAAAAACCAGCGCTCTTTTCATTTATTTATTTCCGTTTCTGTGCAATACATGAAAAAAGCCCGTCACCTTTCCTAGATATTTATGTTTGCCCATGACAAGTACAATGACTTGGAAGTCTGGAGAGAGAGAGAGAGAGAGAGAGAGAGAGAGAGAGAGAGAGAGAGAGAGAGAACTAAGCTCACTGATCCATCATCTTTTATGGTATCACGTCATATAAATTCGAGAAAATTGCATTCGTAGAGCACTTATGTAGTTGAATAGTGTAAAGTGTACATCTTAATTTACTATCAGGCTTTCCTCCTTAATCTGCCATATACGTTACAGTCGGCCCGTCTTTGCTATAATAACGCAGACGACTGCAAAAACATCATAAGCTGGAAAATAGATGAGACGAATTCTTGGAGATTATCTGCTTGGGTTAAGTTACTGAAATCTGAGGGGAGACAAGAGAGCGCAGACGAAGCTTTGGAATAATACAAACACATGAAGACCAATTAAACATAGACATGAGACAAAGGAGGATAAATTGATTTAAAAAAAATGATAAATTCAGATATATAAAGCCGAAAATGTGGGAAATTGAATAAAAGAAATTTAAACAATGTTCGTTGTGCAAATAAACAAAAGAGGAAATATGATATGAGTCAGCCATTTACTACGCTCCCTTTTTGTATGTCCACATCGAAGCAAACAAGACTACTATGTGTAAGGTTTCATATAAGTGCAAGGGCACATATTTTGTCCTTGTGAAAATAACTCATATGTATATAGTATATATATATATATATATATATATATATATATATATATATATATACGTATATACTAGTATGTATTACACAAGCGCACACACACGCGCGCGCACACACACACACACACACACACACACACACACACACATATATATATATATATATATATATATATATATATATATATATATATATATATATATATGCGTGTGTGTGTGTGTGCGAGAGTGAGTGTGTAATATACGCAGAACCGCATTAAAAACAAGCATCCAATAACCAACACCACAGTTCGTATTAGTTTGTTTACTGATAGGTGTTCAGTTTACAATAATAATAATAAAAAAAGAAGAAAAACGAAGGGAGAAAGAAACGCTAGTGCAAGGACTCTATTGATAGACGTACAATGAAAACAGCCTTCATAAAGCGGGAGAATAATCCTTAAAAGAAAATAAAAAAATAAAAAAAAGGAGGAAAAAGAAGACCGCCGTGATTGGCGCAAGTTCACGTTATGCTTAGGAGGCTGTTACCAAGCTAGAAGCGCCAATGAGGCGTCTCTTCTGTTCATTCGCACGCCCCCCTACCCCGGACCGAAGGACCCCACATGTGTGGCACAGATGGTTCTGTGTAGTAAAGCTATTTATCTATCCTCCCTCACCCACTGCGCGTTGTTGATAGACGTCAAGGATGCTGAGAGAGAGAGAGAGAGAGAGAAGAGAGAGAGAGAGAGAGAGAGAGAGAGAATATTTCTGACACTACTTCCATGCCAGTCTGGTTTACATGTGCATTGTTATAGTCTATTTAATTCATTCTGTTCCATTTATTCTATTCCTTTAAACACATGGAAGCAAAATGATAGTGATACACATAATTTTTCACTAGAATTGAATAGACTAATTGTATTTAGTGTTTTTAATTACTGCGCCTACAACTAATGTTAAGAAAAATATAGTCAACCAAGAACAGGAATCCACAACTTTGTGCTCAGGGGCCTATCTTACCAAAACAAGAAAGAAGAAGAAGAACAAGAAGAAGAAAAGGACTACACTGAAACTTTAAAAATTATAAAATGTTGAAATAACAATGAATCCTTAAATCACGGCTACCTTCGGTAATGCTTCCTTCACGACCCATGAGCCAACTGAATGGCATACGCAGTAAAAATGGCCAAGGTGATACGTCAGCACCAAGGTCTTGACCAACGAAGGATCATGGTCGCGGAGCTGCCCTCACAGGCGATAATGGCTTGCAGAGGGTACAGAAATCCGGCGTTTAAAGAAAGCGCGGATCCCCATGTTACAGGAGCACCGAGTTTTTCATGATAGAGCGTTTCTTTTTATTTATTTATTTTTTTTTCACACATCAAAAGAGCAGCTGAAATTGTATCATAACCGCGTTAGCCAGACTTGACCAGTTGTTGCCCCCTGCTCACTAGTAGCAGCGCCACCAGCGCTTGAAAAATCTTTCAAGATCTTGACAAATTAACTCAAAGCTTGAAAGCTTGAAATAAAAATGTGAAAACCTCAGAAATCTTTAAAATTATAGAAAGTACTGAAACAGGCAATCTAGGGAAAAATGAAAGTAGGTTTCTGTCAGACTGCTTAGTGTTCTTGTTGCAACTTTTTTGTCGTTTCGTTTAGAAGAAGACAGTGTCACTGCTATTGTTGCATAACACGGACCCAAAGGAAGCAATAAGAACTGAAAGACAGATGAAGTCCATCATTAAACATGCCCTGAACTTTCCTTCTTTAGTGTCTGAGCATCAGCAGTGAGGTAGCTCAAAAACCACAACGCTCATTTGTTTGTTTGTTTGATGGTGTTTTTACTTTGCATGGAACCAGTGGTTATTCAGCAACGGGACCAACGGCTTTACGTGACTTCCGAACCACGACGAGAGTGAACTGCTATCACCAGAAATACACATCTCTCACACCTCAATGGAATGCCCGAGAATCTAAGTCGCGGCCACCGAGGTGGCAGGCCACATCATACCGATCACGCCACTGAGGCGCTGTTTTGAAGGCATGTTTTGTCGCGCTTTCATAATACGGCCGAGAAATCATGCCTTTAGATCACATGCTGCTTACGCAGGGCACTCCAAGCAGACTCTATGTACTGTCGGCCAAAAAACTGATGGCAGAGTTTCATAATTTTTCGTTCACCTGCCTGACGCACGATTCATGCCTTATTTATCTATTTTTCTTTTTAAAGATGGAAGAAATTATGTGTAATGACGTTAAAAACAGTCACTGATATCTTTAGAACATTGTGTTATGTTATTGTGTAAAACTATTTTCCATATAGCAAAATTGACGTGAACGAAACGAAGTGATAAAAAACGTCATATCACAACCATAGATATACATTACCAAATAGATAGGAGACACCTGTCACTAGTAGGATCGCATAAACATAGTCCTTAAATTATCATTTCAATATTAGGTCGAAGGTAGTTGAACTATTCCATTTGTTAAATTTTACAGAAAACATTGGAATCTCACAAAATGCTATAAAATTTAAAAACAAAAAGAAAAAAAAACTATATCCTAACAGTGTTAACGGGGCGACCTCACTCTATTGCTTTTGATGTTATGTGCACGGGAATCTAATGTCAATGTGTCATATATCGGTCTAAGAAACATCCCTCGATGAGCGAGAGACAATTATTACGCTGCATTCGGTGCAAGTTCCTGTTGGAGAGATATCAAGAAAGCTTAATAAACCAGAGAGAATCATACATAGATGAATCAAATTGTTTAAAGAACGGCAAAGTTTAGACCATGGGCCTAGAGGTGGAACACCTCAAAGCACCACAAAAGAGTTAGACAATACAGCAGTGTAAATGTTGCTTTGTGAACTTTGAATTCTAGTGCCTCGTCACGACATTGCTGAACTAGAAATCATCACAAGGTCTACGCTTATGACTGGTGTCTGATGAATACTTTAGATGGAGAGGAAGAGATTTTTAAATCAACACTTGAAATCTTTGATAGTTGTCTAATCAATAAGCAAACTTATCTTTGATGGATGAGAGATTCAGTTAGGCTTACTCTTTTTGTTTTGTTTTTTTATCGCTGGCCAGTCAATACCACGGATAGGGAGGGAAACAGTTTCAATGATGCATGCCTTTTTTTCCTTCAAAACCTAAAGAATACATTTTATTGGGAGATACTTTATTAACATCGGCCTAATCCTTCCATCACTCCTATATGCCACCTCCGCTCTCTTCTACATCTCAGGCGACTTGATCCGACTTCTCGTTACGAACTCCATCGCGTGAAAGCATTACTAATGATAAAGGTTATTTTAAAATTCCCCGCACCGACAACGGACGCCTTAAAATGCATGTTTATAAAATATTTTCTGCTCAAAGAAACTTTATCTTTCATTCCACAAAATATGTGCATACACTCGTGTTACCTGTAGCCGTCAAAGAGCAACCCTTGATTAAAGCAGTAGGTATTTCTTATAAAAAAAAAAAAAAATCTTAAATGAGAACGTCACCTTTCATATTTCTTATCCTTTCAGCTACTTATAATAGGCTTATGGTAATAGGTCTAGGTATACATGTGAAACTAATTTGAATTAATTTCTATTTAGAAGAAATGAATAGCTACAGAAAGATCAACCTAAGAAAGCTTTAATGAAAGTAATCCTTTCTTAATGTATTCGTCAGTTTTGACTCCCACACCTTCCCAACATATCCAAATGAAACAGGATGACATGCAAGGAATTCGAAAAAAAATAAGACTGAATTATATTCGTTTGATTTTTTTTATGATTGCTTTTTGACTTTGAATAGCTAGGTCTGAGTTAATTATGTTGAGCAATTATGAAAAAGATAAGAATAAAGGCGAACATGGCTAATAAAACAAGAATAACGGGAATAATAAAATAAAGCAGATTAATATATGTATGCATATATATATATATATATATATATATATATATATATATATATATATATATACGTGTGTATGTATATATATATATATATATATTGTCGATTTAAATATTCATTAATATTACGTATCCGAGAGAGTATACTGTTGAAAATAGACCTAGGCTAATCATGTGGGAAAATCAGAAGTCCAATTTAGGCCCACTAAATGTGTCATGCAAATTATTTTATTGATCAAAGGACAAAATTAGTTTAATTAAACATCGTTTTCAAAGAATGTTGACGCCCTGATGTATTATTTATCGGCTATAGGAGAGGAAATGACAACACCCCAGTGCAGTACGATACGTTGAGTCAAGACTCGAGCGGCAGCAAAGCCAACTTCAAAATCTTCGGTTGCTGTCACGAAGCTAGAGTTGAGAATAACATTAGAAATCGTGGACCCATCGGTATATATTTTCTTTACTTTGCCAAATAATTATCTTTAATACGTTGAATAAGTCTACTCAATTCTAATGTAATTTATCTCAAGTATAGCACCTTTGAAAGGAAATGTTATTTATTGTTAAGTAAATAATCTGGCACCTACATATGGCAATATTTCCATAATGAACACTGAATTAAGAAACTACGCCAATTCTTCCTTGGCCGTCTGTACATCTTGCAATAATGGCGTGTATTACCCTCATTTGTCGTTACAAAGCAGCACATGTATAACCTATTCTAGAAACTTCATTCATCTTATATTTCTTATTTTTGCGAAAAGGAAATTCATCATCAGAGTAAGATAAGCAATTGGAAAGAAAGAGCGCGCGCACAGAGGCACACACATATATATATGTATATATACACACATTCATACATACATACATACATATATATATATATATATATATATATACACTATATATATATACACACACATATATATACATATATATATATATATATCATATATATTTGGTGTTTTGTCTTCTTTAGCTGTCCTGTTAAGGGTTGTTATTTGTCAATGCTAAGACGTCATTTGCCAGAGAACATACAGTGTTACACACACACAAACACACACTCACACACACGCAAATATATATGTTATGTTTGAACTTTGCAGATTCGATTTTTGTTAGATTCTGGACATTCATTCTGGTGCCTGCTATAAAATATAACACTAAAAAACTGAGTGAAAGTGTTGTTGATAATGATGGGCTATCTGTTCTGTATTTGCTTTAGGCTTCAGTAAAATTCAACTCCCATGAAATATTTTGTAAGTTGAAAAGTATCCCCCCTCTTTTTTTTAAGATGTTTGGTAAAAATGGACACACACACAATGAACGTAAAGTGCAAAGTAACTAATATATAAAAGAACAGTGTATTTTGTGCAGTGTAGTGAAGTTTTAATTGCTTAATACTTTTAAATGACGTTGGCGTTGTGTAACTGTACACATGTAAAGAAACATATGGCAGATATTTGGGATTAAGTGGAGAATTGCTAGACGAAATGCATGGCTTGTACAGCGGATTGCAAATGCGTATAAAATAAAGGTCATAGACTGAGCACTGTAAAAAATAATGTTTCCGGAGACTTGAAGGAGGTGGAAAAGGAATATCATAATTTGCAGCGGGAGAGTAATCTTGAAGAAGTGAATGAAAAATGAAAAATATATAAGCCAAAATTTTCGTATAAAGACCATGTGAAGACCCCTAGTTTATATAGAATGATTCAGGAGACGCGTGCTTGTGTATAAGTAAGAGATAATGCTTCAAAAACACTTCAAATCAAAATCAGGGGAAAGAGTTCTTACTTAAAGGTTAACAAACGATAGCTAAAAGTATTCCTAAGAGGGTGTTAGCGCGATTAGAAATACCGTAAAAACAAAACGAGGAGACAATAATAGCATTACTTCCAGGCACACACAAACGAGAGAGAGAGAGAGAGAGAGAGAGAGAGAGAGAAGAGGTCAGGAATCTCGGTGGATAATGTTCACAATTATGTATAATTAAACCTGATTATGTTGTGAATAATTCGTCTTTTGTTTAATTTCTCGTGTTATTACTTATTAAAGCTATTTTTGTGTTAACTTTTAACATATTCTGTATTTAATATTGTTTAATGTCCATTGTTTAAGATAAACGAGTCCACATAATTTACTTCAAACCATTTTCCTGTCCTCTCATTTCTTGAACTTTCTATATACTGTCTTCGTAAGATAAATGGAAGGCAAATAGATGTGAAGGAAACACTCCATCCATACTTGAGTACCAAAATTACTTTGACTACAATTCTCTATTATTTTTCTCTTCCAATAATATTATTCCAGGTTTATTTTGTATGATTGTTGTTTTCTTGGATTTGATTAGCCCTTCTTGTCAGTCTGGACCCATAAGCTCAAAAGAGAACTTGATTACTGACTACCGGTATGTTGTCCGGTTTCTCAAGTGATGAACTTCGTCGTAGGGACTTTGCAGTTCAGAAGGAACGTGAAGGTATTGGGTATAGATAGGATGTCAGTAAAGAGAATGTCGGGAAATGGAAAAGAAGCAAAGTCTGGTTTGTCTGAATATGTTGAAGGATAAGGAGGTTTCTGGTTGCACACAAAATTCACTTTCTAAATAAATTATTTGTGTCTACATTCAAGCGGGTAGTAAAGCCTTGGTTATTCTGTCTAAGGGTCATGGTAATTAGAGCTCTTCACTGCGCGGTAATGACCTCTAAATTAACAGACTGAAAGCTGTAAATTCTCGTTACTAGGTTGCAGATGGAGAGTTTAATTTTTTTTTTTTATGTATTTTATGACAATTTAATGATGGTTGAGTTAGGATTCGTATGCTTCAATAATGAGCTAGTTGTCAAGCAAAACTTATCATAAGCGTTATATAACCAAAATGCAGTCTTCAGCATTAGATTCAAAACAAAAATCAATCATATCAGTTAATAACCAGTCGACTGGAAATATATATCATATCTTGTAATACCATCGACGTCTTGGTAACTAAATAGCTCCCCAATGTAGCACTTTTCTGTTGTTCATCGAGTTATTGTGATGATACAAAAACCGATTTGAGGAGAAGGATGCGTTTTTAAGAATGGAGAAAAGGCAGGCTAAGACTAATGGTTTTTTATGCAGTAACTTATGACTTAAAAACAAATCTGGGTAAGAAAAGTCACTGGTAAAGAAAGTCGCAGCAAAATGTCACATTTATCTTTCTTAGATAGTGACCTAGAGGGTTTTAACCCGGTATGTATCCATGTATCCATCTTTGCGGCGTGTTTAGTACTGGGGCATCATAAACCAATGTGACTTTTTTCTGTGACTATTTTCCCTAATCAAAATTGGCTTTTTCCGGTGACTTTTTTCCTGTGGCTTTATTACCAGCCACCATAAATAAATGTGACTTTTTTTCCCTAATCAAAATTGTGACTTTCCGAATGTGACTTTATTCCCTAATCAAAATTGTGACTTTCCTGTGACTTTTTTCCTGTGACTTTATTACTGGTCGCCATAAATCAATGTGACTTTTTTCCCTCATCAAAATTGTGATGTTTTCCGTAAACTTTTTTCCTGTGACTTTCTTACCGGCTGCCATAAATCAATGTAACTCTTTTCCCCTAATCAAAATTGACTTTTTTCGGTGACTTTTTGCCTGTGACTTTTTCCCTAATCAAAACTGTGACGTTTTCCGGTGACTTTTTTCCTATGACTTTATCACCGCCCACCATAAATCAGTGTGACTTTTTTCCTGTGACTTTTTTCCCTAATCAAAATTGTGACTTTTCGGTGGCTTTTTTTCCTGTGGTTCTTTTCCTGTGACTTTAATAGCGGCTAACCTTAAAAACATAATAAATAGATAACTTTCCAACAAAATGGCCTCTTAAATATCTTTTAATTGTTAGGTTTTACTTAGTTATGAACCGCCCCACATTCAAAGTAAATTCTGAAATATCGACTGTATCATTAAGAGAAGCTTTTGGAAGACTCCTCTCAGACCTGAGGTAAAGGAGGCAATCTTCTTTTTTTTTTAAGAGCCACTGAGAGAAAGCCATTATTCGCTTCAGCAGTAACTTCAAGTTTCAGGTTAAAGTTATTTTCGCTTACTCGGTGAGTAACTCTAAAAACTACTTTGTTGTTGCTGTTGTTGTTGTTGTTGTTATGGAAAACTAAAAAGGCCTGAGAAAGGTATTTTATGATAGGTTATTTATGATTCAGTTATTAGATTGAAAATGTAAAAAAAAAAAAATAAAAATAATATGCACGTTAAACAGTACAGAAAAATGTTTTTTTTCAATAAAGCAGAGTATTTAGTTTAATTTTCATTGGTGAAACAATGCTCTATTTGACCGTAGATTTTAGGACGCTCCTTGAGTAAGCTGGAGGTCGGATCAAGCCTTGTTTTCCCTGAATAGGATAGTGTTTTTAATGCTGCTATTTTTTTAATAGTTAAGATATTCAATAGCGTTCGGTTTGTCTGTCAGGTCTGGAGAGGCCCTTCCCAGCCCTGGAGCAGATAGATAAAGGAAGCTTATGTTGATTCAGTAATGTATATCGGATATGCACACATACACTCATGTATATATATATATATATATATATATATATATATATATATATATATATGTATAATAACATACACATACACACACACACACACACACACACACACACACACATATATATATATATATAATATATATATATATATATATATATATATATATATATATATATGGATTTCACGAAATCCATAGGGAGTATGTGAAATGACCAATTTGCTTAGGAACATTTCCACAACCCGAGGGCTAGTAATGAACACGGTTTAGTAATAGCCCCTGGGGAGTCAAATGTACTTCTTAAAAAAAAAGTAGCTTCACATCAACCTTGCATCTGATGTCTACGCTAGTCTCTTACGACGCTCCCGATTGGCTGTGGATAAGCCAATCAAAGGGCTGGAAACTCTCAGTCTCTCTCGAGAGTTCACATAGGCAGGATGTATGTTCCACCTCTCCAGAGGGATCCCTGTGATTGGCTTATCAACAGTCAATCAGAAGCGTCGTAAGGGACGGGCGTAGACATCTGATGCACGGTTGGTGTGAATGTACTAGAACCCGTGGGGGATCAATGTCCCTAAGTACAATTGATTAACCAGGGACTAGTACTAAACACGACGAAACACATTTAACCCCCGAGGAACTAGTACCAAACACGGCGAAACAGTGTAGACGAATCCCTGTTTCACCGTGTTTAATACTAGCCCTCGGGGTTCAAATGTTCCTAAGCGAAGTGGTTATTTCGCATATGCCCTAGGGACTTCTGTAAATCACTGGATTTCACATATTCCCTGTAACATAATACTATTACCTATATCCCTTTTCTGCAAGAATGGTACCTACAGTCTCAATTTCTTGAGCAAGAAAAAAGTGAGAAGGGTTTCAGCTGCAAAAATGTGCATGGAATTCCAGAGCGTACGGGTCAAGGGGAAGAACAGGATTTAAAAGCCATTAGTGCAATTGAGACATCCAGGTCTGACACCCACGTATGTCGAAGAGAGAGAGGGAGAGAGAGAGAGAGAGAGAGAGAGAGAGGTAGCAAGGATGCAGAGAACGATTAAAACACAGAGAGAGAGAGAGAGAGAGAGAGAGAGAGAGAGAGAGAGAGAGAGGTGGCAAGGATGCAGAAAACGATTAAAACAGAGAGAGAGAGAGAGAGAGAGAGAGAGAGAGGAGCAGAGAGGAGGTAGAAAGGATGCAGAGAACGATTAATAAAAAACACATGAGAGAGAGAGAGAGAGAGAGAGAGAGAGAGAGAGAGAGAGGTGGCAAGGACAGAAAACGATTAAAAACAGAGAGAGGAGAGGAGGAGAGAGAGAGGTTAGCAAGGAATGCAGTAAACGATTAAAACAGGAGAGAGAAGAGAGAGGAGGCAGCAAAGAATGAAGCAAAAACGATTAAAATAGGGAGAAGGATGCAGAAAACGATTTAAAACAGAGAGAGAGACGAGAGAAGGAGAGAGACGGTAGCAAGGTATGCAGTAAACGGATTAAAACAGAGAAGCCGAGAAAAACAGGATCGATGAGAATGAGACGAGAGAGAGAGAGAGAGTGAGACACCTTACCTTACAGACCTTACAGTTCGTTCGGGTTGCCCCAGGTCCCTCAGTGTGAGGCACCTCTAATGTCTACCAGAGAGTTGCTAGTACATCTTCCGGTATATTTTGCATCTATCAATCTTGGATGGTCTGGGATGCAGTTTAGATATTTGTCGAGCTTATTCTTAAACACATCTACGCTCACTCGTGATATATTCCTCAGATGAGCTGGCAACGCATTGAATACACGCTGCATTATCGATGCTGGTGCGTAGTGGATTAATGTCCTGTGTGCTTTCCTTATTTTTCCTGGTATAGTTTTGGGCACTATTAATCTACATCTGCTTGCTCTTTCTGATATTTTTAGTTCCATGATGTTTTCTGCTATTCCTTCTATCTGTTTCCATGCCTGAATTATCATGTAGCGTTCTCTTCTCCTTTCTAGACTATATAATTTTAAGGATTGTAGTCTTTCCCAGTAGTCAAGGTCCTTAACTTCTTCTATTCTAGCTGTAAAGGACCTTTGTACACTCTCTATTTGTGCAATATCCTTTTGATAGTGTGGGTACCATATCATATTGCAATATTCAAGTGGACTACGAACATATGTTTTATAAAGCATAATCATGTGTTCAGCTTTTCTTGTTTTGAAGTGCCGTAACAACATTCCCATTTTTGCTTTACATTTTGCCAAAAGAATTGCTATTTGATTATTGCATAACATGTTCCTATTCATCATCACACCAAGGTCTTTAACTGCTTCCTTATTTGTGATTGTCTCATTATTAGGTCCCCTATATGCATATAGCTTTCCTTCTCTGTCTCCATAATTTATTGATTCAAATTTATCAGAGTTAAATACCATCCTATTTACCTCTGCCCAATTATATACTTTGTTAAGGTCTCTTTGTAGAGCGTTCCTATCTTCATCACAGGTAATTTCTCTACTTATTCTTGTGTCATCAGCGAAACTACTCACTACCGAATCCTTAACATTACTGTCTATGTCTTCAATCATAATAACAAACTATTGCAGCTAACACCGTACCTTGTGGCACACCGGATATTACCTTGGCTTCATCCGATTTTTCATCGTTTGTAATAACTATCTGTTTTCTGTTGTGTAAAAATTCTTTTAACCATCTTCCTACTTTATCCTCGATTTTGTGTTTTCTAATTTTCTTCGCTAATATATTATGGTCTACTTTGTCAAAAGCTTTTGCAAAGTCTAGATAAACCACATCTGTTTCATTTCTGCTTTTCATATTTTTGAATATGTTCTCACGGTGGACTAACAATTGGGTTTGTGTACTTTTTCCGGGTACGAAACCATGTTGTCCTATATTAAACAAATTATTTTTTATTAAATGTTTCATAATATTTTTCTTCATTACCCTTTCATACACTTTCATAATATGTGATGTTAGACTCACAGGCCTATAATTACTTGCCTCTAGTCTTGATCCACTTTTGAAAGTAGGGGTAATATATGCTAATTTGTGCTCATCATAAATCTTGCCTGTATCTACACTTTGTCTTAATAATATTGCAAGTGGCTTTGCGATAGAATGAACTACTTTCTTTAACAAAATAGCAGGGATTCCATCAGGCCCTGCTGCAGCTCCATTTTTAATTTCATTAATAGCCTGCACAATATCAGCTTCATTAATATCTATGTCAGCTGAATATTCACTATTTTCGTCACTTACTTCTATATCATTATCTTCATTATCTATTCTAGGGGTGAATTCTCTCTTATATCGTTTTGCCAATATGGTGCAAATTTCCTTTTTTTCATTCGTTAATCTCCCTTCAATTCTTAGAGGGTCAATTTCTATTCTTCCTTTATTCATCTTTTTCGCGTATGAGTATAATAGTTTGGGGTTTTGCTTGATATTTATTAGGGTTTTTTCTTCCAAGTCCCGTTTTTCATTTTCTTTTGATTGTATAATCTTTTTTTCTGCATTTTCTATCTTACTTTTTAGTTCTATAACTTTCCATGCATTTTTTTCTTTGGCAAGACCTTTTTTCCACTTTCTGATTTTCTGGAACAAGATCCTTCTGTCTCTTGGTATGCATGACTGATGTTTACTTTTCTTCTTCGGTATATATTTATCCACTATTTTCTCTAATATTTTATATAATATCTCCGTATTTACCCTTATGTCATCACTTACGAAAATGTTATCCCAATCTTTGTTTAATTCTTCATTTATTTCTGACCATTTTATATTTTTACTGTAGAAATTGTATTTTCCATATCCTTCCCACTTTTTCATTTCTTGCTTATCTCTGTTTTCACTTGCTTTGGAATGGACTGTTAATTCTATTACATTATGGTCTGAAATACTCGCATTATAAACTATTATTTCTTTAACATAATTCATCTCGTTCACAAATACTAGGTCTAAAGTATTTTCCTTTCTTGTTGGCAGGTGATTTATTTGTTGAATGTTGTATTCTAGTAGCATATCTAATAGCTTTTCGAATTGCCTCTTATCTTCTGCACTACTATTACTCTCTTTTTTATATGTATAAGTACAACCACAATCTCCAATTCGTTCTTTCCAGTCTACGAAAGAAAAGTTGAAGTCTCCAGATAGGAGAATAGTCCAGTCCTTGTGATTTCTACATATATCATCCAATTTTTCTATTATTAAGTCAAACTCTTTAGTATTAGGAGGTCTATATATTACTATGTCCATTAATTTTTCAGATTCAAATTCTACCGCTATTAGTTCACATTCTGAGTACTATATTTCTCATATATTTTTCCTTGTTTTTTGTCTTTCCCATATATTGCGGTTCCCCCTTGATTCCTATTTTTTCTATCTGATCTATAAGTTTGGAACCCTTTTATTTGATCATCATTCCCAGTCTCTTGGGAATACCAGGTTTCACTTATATTCATTATATCTATTTTCTTTTCAATTTGGGTTAGTTCTTCTAAGTACTCTATTTTTCTTTTTGAGTTACTCGTAACTAGACCCTGCGCATTCATCACTATGATGGTTTGCGTGTTTTCTCCTTCATTTAATACTGGTAGTAATAAGGATTTTCCCATGTCTCTTTCCTGTTCTGGTATGTTGTTCTTTTTTTCATTTCCAGAAATTCTGACATTAAAAAATCCAACTTTTCCATAATATTTGATCTTCCTTCATCATAATTATTCATTTTGTGTCTGAATCTGCAATTTTCTCCGTTTCTGCAATATCCTCTTGCATAATAAATACAGTTATTATCTCTTGAGTAGAATTTTGGAGCTGATGCTTTGAAATTTTTTGCTGACATCTCTGCATATCTCGTTGATGGCTTGCTTTTTTTTTTACCTGATATTCTTTATTCCTCTCTTTATTTGTTTCTTTCTTATTTTGGATTTTATTACTTGATTGATTATTTATTTGATTATGATTCATGGCTACAGGATGCATATATTTACATTTTTTTTCGAACTTACATCCTTTTCCTTCTTTTAGGTTTTTGCATATTTTTGGATGCAGATCTCTGCAATCATCCTCATAGCCATCTAGGTATGCACATTTACCATATATTTCATAGTTGTGACATACCTTAGGATGTTTGTAGTAACATCTTTCTCCAAATCTGCAATTCCCTCTTTTCAAAAGGTTGCAGACTTTGTCTTTTTTGTCTATTTTTTCCTCTTTCCCGTCATTGTGTAGATCTGGGTAGAGCCTCTTCGGGATTTTCTTTTGTGTTGTCATATCGTAATTTATTTCTTCGTAAGTATGCTGCTTTATTGCCTCATATGTAGTATCAATGAGTATCTCTGCATCCATACTTTTATCTTGTTCTTTGTTTTCCTTATTTTTTCTGTCATTTCAGTTTTGTTTACTTCTCTTCCGTTTTCCTCTTCTTCTTCTTCTTCTTCTTCCTCTTCCTCTTCTTCTTCATCCTCAACTATTTGTACATTCAATCTTGATTTAATAACATTGTCTATCCATGATAGACATGTTGAGCAAAAAATTCTTGTATCTTTTCTCATATCTTGCATTACCTCAGCACATTGTGGATGGGTTTGAATGTTGCATGCAGCACATTTTCTGGTTAGGTTTTGTGGATTAACTATGCTATACCCCACCTTACACAGTTTGCATGCTTTTGGCATTCTTTTTCCTAATGCATCAATTAGGATATTCACAATGTTCACCATATTCATTTTCTTTGTCGGAATATGTTGGTTTATGTATATTTTCTTTATGAGTCTCTTGACCACTTGGATTTTATTTGGAACTTCTTCAATTATTTTCAAGATGTTTTCAGTTGATTTGTTCCAGTTTGAAGGATTATATCCTTCTAATATATCTATGAATGCTTTTGTATCTTTTTGGTTAGGACTGTTGCTGATCTCATAGATGAGAAATGCCAGTTCCCTTCCTGCTACCTCATCGTATTGCGAATCTGCCAAGCAAGCTAAATTTCGCCATTTTTTTCCGCAGTTGGAACTTACTGCCATCTTGTTCTGATTTACAGTATTTCACTTGATAAACTAACTTAGAAGACGCTTTATCCTACTATTTTCACACTAATCTTATCACCGATAGTTCACGAACACTTCTAGATATTTCTCAAATTCTAGACGTATGTTAAACTTGTGATATCTGTTGATTAATCTGACTTCACGCGGGAACGTCTCACCAAGCAAGATGGCTACTACGAGAGAGAGAGAGAGAGATAGAATGCAGAAAACGATTAAAACAAATAGAGAGAGAGAGAGAGAGCGAGAGAGAGAGAGAGAGAGATGTAGCAAGAATACAGAAAACAATTAAAACAGAGAGAGAGAGAGAGAGATAGAGAGAGAGAGGGAGCAAGAATGCAGAAAACGATTAAAACAACGAGAGAGAGAGAGAGAGAGAGAGAGAGAGAGAGAGAGAGAGAGAGAGGTAGCAAGAATGCAGAAAACGATTAAAACAAAGAGAGAGAGAGAGAGAGAGAGAGAGAGAGAGAGAGAGAGAGAGAGAGAGAGAGGCAGCAAGAATGCAGAAAACGATTAAAACAAAGAGAGAGAGAGAGAGAGAGAGAGAGAGAATACGCAAAACTATTAACACACACATACTCAGAAAGAGAGAGAGAGAGTAGTAGCAAGAATGAAGAAAATGATTAAAACAGAGAGAGAGAGAGAGAGAGAGAGAGAGAGAGAGAGAGAGAGAGCAACAATGCAGAATACGATTAACACACACACGCACAAAGAGTTACAAGGAGTTACAAGGAGGTACAAGGATCAGGATGTCTCAAAGACTTATTGGTCCATCCGAAGAGACATCGTTTACTCAGTTAATCTCTTGGCGCAGGTTTTACTGTTCATTCAAAGTGTTCTAATGATTTTGTCTAGCTTTCTTTTAAACTCTTCCACACTGTTGGTGTTTACAACTTCTGGTGGCAGTTTATTTCATATGTCACATATCTTGTATGTGAAGACGTTCCCACAATGAGATGGGTAGTATCTCTTCAGTTTTAGTTTCCATCCATTATTTCTTGTCTGGTTTTCGTTTAACGTAAATATGTTAGGAATACAACAGAAGTCTGTCTAAGAATATGTAGGGACAATTAGATAGGAAAATCCACTGGTAGAAATATGTAGAGTGAAGGTAGAGTTATGGTAGATGAAAGTCAGAAGGAGGTAGAAGTGTGGTAGGGACAGAATGTTGGCAAAGCAGTTTGGAAAAACGAGATTAAACATAGGCAACAGCTTTCCAAAACAGAAAGTTGGCAAGCCCCAGTGGAAAATTTGAACTTTGACACCTTCAGTGGTTGGTTACCGTAGATTAGGACAACCAATTAAATTCACACAGGGGTGGCACCGTCTACTTTTGTTATATCTTTTAGTATTTTGAATGTGTCTATTAGTTGTCCTCGCAATCGTCGTGTTTCTAAGCCATACATTTTCAGGCTCTCTAGTTGTCATTGGTAACCTATTTGCCTGATGGATGGAATTAACGTTGTGGCTCTTGCTTGTACCCCTTCAAATATATTACGTCCTTTCTTAGTGTTGGTGACCAAAACTGTACTGCATTTTCAAGATGAGGTCTAGCTATTGATGTGAACAACTGTAGCACCGTTTCCTTGTTTCTGTATTTGAACTGCATTTTTATGTATCCCACTAGTTTGTGTGACTTCTTCTCAGCTTTTAAGCACTGTTTTGTGGATTTTAAGTCCTTGATAATAATGACTCCAAGGTCCTCTTCTTGTTCTACACTATTTATGTCATTCCCATCCAGCATGTAGTTGGCATGAGGGTGGTTTGTTCTTATTTGTAACACTTTACACTTATTCAAGTTGAGAGCAATTTGCCACCTTTTTAACCACTCTCCTAATTTCTTTAGATAATTTCTTAAACTTTCCACTGCATCTGGGTCTGCTGCATTTACACTTAGTTTGGTGTCATCTCCAAATTTGGCTATCCTGCTAGTTAAGCCTATATGAATGTTATTAGTGCGAATAAAAAAACAAGAGAGGGCCAAGGACAGAACCCTGAGGAACTCCGCTTGTCACATCTGCCCATTCTGATTCTATAAGTTAGCCAGTCTTCGATCTAGAAAAGAGAGAGAGAGAGAGAGAGAGAGCGAGAGAGAGAGAGAGAGAGAGAGAGAGAGAGTCTTTTTTGTTAAAAGGTTTGATGTCTGTTTCATATGGGATTTGTACTGGTAAGCGTAGCAGATGTCCCTTTTTGTCCATATATACTCAAAGCAGTAACAGAAATCATGGCGAAATCTATACTGGATGCAAATTCAAAGACTAATTATAGGTACTGGATTGTTGAAACCTAGCACAAACACGTACACCTAGACTCACCATACAATATACCATATATATATATATATATATATATATATATATATATATCACACATATATACATATCTATATATAGACTCACACATTATATACATATACTATATATATATTTATATATATATATAATATTATAATATATATTATACATAATATGTATATAATGTGTGAGTCTAGGTGTACGTGTTTGTGCTAGGTTTCAACAATCCAGTACCTATAATTAGTCTTTCAATTTGCATCCAGTATAGATTTCGCCATGATTTCTGTTACTGCTTTGAGTATATATGGACAAAAAAGGGACATCTGCTACGCTTACCAGTACAAATCCCATATGAAACAGACATCAAACCTTTTAACAAAAAAGACTCTCTCTCTCTCTCTTATGTATATATAGTATATATATATATATATATATATATGTATATATATATGATATATATATTTATATTTATATAATATATTTATATATCATATATATATATATTTATAAATATATATACTATATTTCATTTATATATATATTTATATATATATTATATATATATTTATATATATATATATATATACATAAATTTATAAATATAAAATATATATTATATACGATACCACAGGAAAATGATAGTCAGAAATCCAAGCGCTTTCGTCTTTACTAAGATATTGCCAAGGAGCGAATGAAATACAATTGGAGAAAAAGGTCTCAGGTACACAACAAGATCAAGAATACCAGATGGTTAATTGTCCAAAGGGTAAAAATTAAAAGAGATAATCCAGGATTATCGGTTATCACACAGTCACAAACCTAAACAGATTTGACCCTAACCGAAATTACAAAGTATCTTTACAGTCTAAAACATGTAAAAACTGAATATATTAATTTTGTTGCTTATATTTATCTACAACTTTTTTCATTATGAAAGCATCAAGTTTAAATAAACCAAAACTTAAATGTAGAACATTTCTATTATTTGACTTGATGAAACAAGATTCAATGATATTCCTTTCAACTGTGTCATTACATGGGATTAAGGCTCTTGCTTCACTCCAGTTAATAGGATGATCTAAATCTCTCATATGTACGAATAATGCATTCGATATTTGCCCAGTTCTCACAGAATATTGGTGCTGTTTGAGACGTTGCGAAAGAGATTTACCGGTCTATCCGTAATAGACTTTATCACACTTTTTGCAAGGAATTTCATATATCCAGCCTGGAAGATTTTTAGGAGAATTTTTTATTACTAAACTCTTGACATTAATATTACTGAAAACAACATTTATGTTAAAAAGCTTTAAAATTCTAGGAATATCTAAAAACCTTTCATCATAGGGTAATTTTAGAATGTTATGCTTACGAAATTCAAGTTGGTCATTAGTTTAATAAAATGTTTTTCTAGCTCTTTTCCGTGCCACATCTACAAAAGTCCTTTGGTATTTAAGTTTCAATGCAATATCATAAATAGTTTAAATTTTAGTGTCAATAAACTGCGGGCTACAGACATGTAAAGCCCTTAGGAACATCCCAGAAAAAACAGAGAATTTAACATTTTGATTGTGATTGGAGTAGTAATGAACAAAAGAGGCAATGTTAGTTGATTTTCGAAAGACTGAAAAGGTGAAATTTCTATCATTTCTATGGACATTTACATCAAGAAAATTCAAATTACAATTTCTTTCTTCCTCTACAGTAAACCTTATAGAAGGGACTAAATTGTTGATATTATTAACGAATTCCTGGAGATTTTCGTGAACTGGCCAAACACAGAAAATATCATCCACATACCTAAACCATATAACTTTTTGGGGCAAAATTCTTGGTAAGAGTTTTGTCTCAAAAAATTCCATGTAAATATTGCTAAGGACAGGAGATAAGGGATTACCCATAACCATGCCAAACTTTTGTAAAAAAAAAAAAATTCCCCATTAAAACAAAATTAACTATCTTTGATACATAACCTTATGAGACTAATGAGGTTTGCTACAGTTAAGGGAATGTCATGACGTTCTAATTCATCCTCCAAATATTCAAGTAAATCATCTACAGGCACTTTTGTAAATAAAGAGACAACATCAAAACTAACCATATTAAAATCCAAATTCAAATTTAAACTATTCAATTTGTTTATAAAATCAACATTGTTTTTAACATTCGTGTTAGAAATGTTTCCTACTAAAGAAGTAAGAATTTTTACAAGCCATTTAGATAAATTATACGTAACTGACATCACTGAACTAATGATTGGTCTGATAGGATTATTGATTTTATGTCTTGACTAAACCATACATATATGGTAGGGAGGCGCATTGCGGTGTAAACTGTTTAATTAAATGGTCCAAGCCCTTCAAAATAGATTTAATTTGTTTATTAAAATGGGAGTTCACTGTCTGTGTGGGACCAGACCTCAGTTTCGTATAAGTATCAGTATCATTTAGCAATGTCATTATTTTACTTACGTAGTCACTTTTATTCAGTATTACCACTACATTAGATTTATCTGCTTTTGTCATTTTCACTGTTTCGTCTTCTTAAATTTTCTTGAAAGAAGACGAAACAGTGAAAGTGACAAAAGCAGATAAATCTAATGTAGTGGTAATAATGAATAAAAGTGACTATGTAAGTAAAATAATGATATTGCTAAATGATACTGATACTTATACGAAACTGAGGTCTGATCGCGCACAGACAGTGGACTCCCATTTTAATAAACAAATTAAATCAATTTTGAAGGGCTTGGACCATTAATTAAACAGTTTGCATCGCAATGCGCCTCCCAACCTTATATGTATGGTTTAGTTAAGACACATAAAATATATAACCCTATCAGACCAATCATTAGTTCAGTGGGCTCAGTTACGTATAATTTATCTAAATGGCTTGTAAAAATTTTTACTCCTTTGGTAGGAAACATTTCTAACACGAATGTTAAAAACAATGTTGATTTTATAAACAAATTGAATAGTTTAAATCTGAATTTGGATTTTAATATGGTTAGTTTTGATGTTGTCTTTTTATTTACAAAAGTGCCTGTAGATGATTTGCTTGAATGTTTGGAGGATGAATTAGAATGCCATGACATTCCCTTAACTGTAGCAAACCTCATTAGTCTCATAAGGTTATGTATCAAAGATAGTAAATTTTGTTTTAATGGGGAATTTTGTTTTGTACAAAAGTTTGGCATGGCTATGGGTAATCCCTTATCTCCTGTCCTTAGCAATATTTACATGGAATTTTTTGAGACAAAACTCTTACCAAGAATTTTGCCCCAAAAAGTTATATGGTTTAGGTATGTGATGATATTTTCTGTATTTGGCCAGTTCACGAAAATCTCCAGGAATTTGTTAATAATCTCAATAATTTAGTCCCTTCCATAAAATTTACTGTAGATGAAGAAAGAAATTGTAATTTGAATTTTCTTAATGTAACTGTCCATAGAAATGATAAAAATTTCACCTTTTTAGTCTTTGGAAATCAACTAACATTGCCTCTTTTGTTCATTACTACTCTAATCACCATCAAAATGTTAAATTCTCTGTTTTTTCTGGGATGTTCCTAAGGGCTTTACGTGTCTGTAGCCCGCAGTTTATTGACGCTGAAATTAAAACTATTAATGTTATTGCATTGAAACTTAAATACCCAAGGACTTTTGTAAATGTGGCATGGGAAAGAGCTAGAAAAACCTTTTTATTCAACTAATGACAAACTTGAATATAGTAAGCATAACATTCTAAAATTACCCTATGCTGAAAGGTTTTTAGATATTCCTAGAATTTTAAAGCTTTTTAACATAAATGTTGTTTTCAGTAATATTAATGTCAAGAGTTTAGTAGTATAAAATTCTCCTAAAGATCTTCCAGGCTGCATATATGAAATTCCTTGCAAAACGTGTGATAAAGTCTATTACGGATAGACCGGTAAATCTCTTTCACAACGTATCAAACAGCACCAATATTCTGTGAGAACTGAGCAAATATCGAATGCATTGTTCGTACATATGAGAGATTTAGATCATCCTATTAACTGGAGTGAAGCAAGAGCCTTAATCCCATGTAATGACACAGTTAAAAGGAATATCATTGAATCTTGTTTCATCAAGTCAAATAATAGAAATGTTCTACATTTAAGTCTTGGTTTATTTAAACTTGATGCTTTCATAAAGAAAAAAGTTGTAGATAAATATAAACAACAAAATTAATATATTCAGTTTTTACATGTTTTGGACTGTAAAGATACTTTGTAATTTCGGTTAGGGTCAAATCTGTTTAGGTTTGTGACTGTGTGATAACCGATAATCCTGGATTATCTCTTTTAATTTTTACCCTTTGGACAATTAACCATCTGGTATTCTTGATCTTGTTGTGTACCTGAGACCTTTCTTTCCAATTGTATTTCATTCGCTCCTTGACAATGTCTTAGTAAAGACGAAAGCGCTTGAATCTCTATCATTTTCCTGTGGTATTCGCTTATTTAATGAAGTTACGTGCATCTACTGTGATTTTTTTAAGCATAAATTTATATATACATAAATAATAATATATATATATATATATATATATATATATAATATATATATAGTATCTATATATATATATATATATATATAATATATATATATATATATATATGCATGCATGTGTATAAAACAAGAGATATGGCGATCCGTAGAGAAAGTACCAGTCTGTTTGAATAAAGTTTTTGTTTTTGATTTCCACAATATTTAAAACAAGCCTCTCATTCTCTTTATTTTTGAAATCCTTCTCAGCACGAAACTCTGCTCCTTATTTAACTTAAATATAAAAAAAATGAAAATGTCGGTTTGAACCTGTAACCATATTTAGCAAGGCGGTCCTCCCGCGCGTAATATGATTCATCATTACAACGTAGAAGTGGATGAGTAACAGCTCGTACCGTCGATGGTGAATATCCTGTATTGTGGTCGTTGTTGCATTTTTTCAGGACCTCGAATCAAGATCTTCGTTAGCTGAATATTATGAATATTTCACAAATGCATCGGAAAAGAGGACAGAAGGGGGAAATAGCACTGCTCTTGTAACCGAATGGAATAGACGAACGCGAATCCAGCCCCATCAGGCGGAATACACCAGAGCAGAAAGCGAGTATACTACACACACTAGTCTGACCGCAAGATGGGTGTACTCTTCACGCCGGCTATTTCGGTCCCCTTTGTTAGCGACTGAAATTTACTGCCCGTCAATGATGACTCCCGCAGACGGATAGAAACGATTAACTCTTTAGATCTGGATGCTCGTTACTTAATTCGAGTCCCGTGACTCTCTGAAGCCATCGCAACAAAAAAACTGCCGGAGACACTACGCCCCCCGGACCAAGGTACCCGTCGCGTTATTTAGGACCATTTGGCGTTATTTATGCGCGAGAAAGCGCATAAAATACTCACTTCCGGCTATGATTGAGGTCGTTCGTGCAGAGCGACATTTGAATGTCTGGGCGGTTGCACATCCATGTGCGTGAACGCGCGTTGTGTTCCGACTGAACGAGCCATTGATAAATGACTGCCACTATTTGCTGTGTGTATGGACGCCCTTCCACTCACTCCTGTGACATCATCCGTATATAAAAGTACGTATATATACACACACATACCTATTCTGGCCGGATACCTCTTTGGCTGACCCATTTGTATGATGGTGTCCTGTAGTTTGCTCACTTAACCGTTTCCTGTTTTCGCACTTTTTGGACTTACCATAGTGAAGGAGGTGTAAGTCTAAGACACTTCACAGACGGTATTGTTTTGAAACTTACCGCTCTTAGGTTTCCGAGAATATTAATACAGGAAAATCACGATCTTTCTGTCTTAAAGGGAAAATGCAGGTGCTTCTTTCTCCTTTCAGGATATTTGCTCATTCTTGTGCATCGTATGAATTTGAGTTAAATTTTTCTCACTTGTGAAACGATAAAAAAAATACATAACCAGGGACATTTTCTTCTCCGATTTAATGACGGAGCCTCATTACTCAATGAATTGTAGGATTACAAAGATTTTGTGAAAAGTGTCATACTAACGTCTCTTAATTTGTACGGTAATCTTATCAAATAATCAAACGTAAGACTCTTCAGAAAGTACGAGATGCCTACCTTACTTTTACCATTTATATGTAGACGGAATTATATTGACAGTAAAATGAACCATGGGGAGAAAATTTGAAGCTGAACTATTACAATATTATTTAAACTTCATAAATTCCCCTCCATTTAAATGTAATTTATGTTTAAGGAAATTTGCGTAACATGCCCTTAACTACTAATCATATGACGGAACAAAATCATTATTAACCATGTACTAATATATAATATATAATATATATATATATATATATATATATCTATATATATATATATATATATATATATATATATATATTCGCACCTTCAACACCCTATGGGTGGAGGCCATGAGCTTCCAAAGGTCACACGTGTAACGATAAAACTGCTAAATGACTCCGGATATCAACTAAAATTAAGTCTTTCTTTACATTGAAATGAAGACCCATTATTCATTGGATTGATGGCTATCAGCTGAAGATCAACATTTAGTAGACCTTAATTAGCAATTTTATAAAAAACTTAATAAGAGAATCTATCACAAACTAAAGTAAGTAAGTATATCTTAGTTTTACCAGAAATCAGCTCTCCTTGGGCTGGCCCGAAGGATTAGATATTTATACGTGACTAGGAACCAATTGATTACCTAGCAACGGGACCTACAGC